>NW_008337055.1:97442-136576 GCF_000622305.1 Nannospalax galili
AGACAGTGGTACAATCATGTTTGTTGCTGCTCTTTTCACAATAGCTAAGAGATAGAAGCAACCTAAGTGTCCCTCAACTGACGAGGGGTTAACAAAAATGTGGTATATTTACACAATGGACTTCTATTTATCAGTAAAGAAAGATGAAATAAGGAAATTTGCAGGTAAATGGATGGATCTAGAAACTGTTATACTAAGTGAAGTAACACAGATTCAGAAAAACAAACAATGTACGTTCTCCCTCATATGTAGCTCCTAGCACCAACTCCTTTTAAATTCCAGGTCTTTTAAATAAGATGCCGCTATACAGCAGTCCGTTCTGCATGAAATAACTACTATCATCAGTACTTCTGCTGAGCCTGATCGCTAAACATCGTCACAATTGAGATTGTTGACGGTTGTGCTCATTCATTAAAGGAGTGCTAAGCAGGGTCACTGGACCCTCACCTGAGTATCCAGCCACTCTTCCCAGCCAACTAGTCCAGCCTTGGAGGATGAAAGAAAAATGAGGAAGAACCCAACAGAGGGATGCTTTTGGAAGCCCTTGTCAAGAAACTCCAATGGACTCTCAAATGAACATTTGAAAATTGCCCTGTTCTGACTTTTTTCTAGTTCTCTGTCTATAACTTGTAATGCTACTCTTGTCTTTACTTCTCCTTCACATCTCCTATTCATGATTCAAGGACTTTCTTTTCCCCTTAGACACAAGAGTTATGCAATTTGAGAGTCTTTTAGATAGACCCACTGAAGGGGTACCCCAATTGCCTCACCCTGAGTCCCTATTCAGCATGGAAGAAGTCAGAGCAGCCTGTGTCCCTATTCCCTATTGGCAATTGGGTAACCCCTTCAGAGGATGGTGTGATAAGAATAGGAGGTAGGAATTGGCTAGGCAGTTAGGGTAAAAAGACCCCAAAGAAATGTAGCCTGTTTCTAGGCTAAAAGTCAAAATGTCCTTGGGCCTATTAGGAGCATACTCTGTTCCAAAGGCCAAAAATGTCAAGAGTATTTGGGGGTTACCTTTTCAGAGGGGGGAATGTTGGAGGGGAAGGAGTGGGCATGGATTTGATCAAAACACTTTATATGCATGTATGAAATTCTCAAAGTTTTTGTAAAAGTGAAAAAAAAAGAAAAGAAATATATATGTGTAAAGAATCGTACTGCTAAACAGGAAAAAAAAAAGTAATTTGGAGCTGGGCATGGTGGCAGAAATCTTTAATCCCAGTGTTCAGGCAGATCTCTGTGAGTTCAGGGCTAGCCTGATCTACATATTGAGTTCCAGGCCAGCTGTGGCTATAGGGAGACCATGTCTCAAAAAAAAAAAAATTAGGAGTGTTCTTTTCTTTTCTATTTTATGAAATAATTTAAGGAGTATTGGTATTAATTCTTCTTTGAAGGTTTGGTAGAATTCTGTGCTGTATTTATGTGGTCCTGGTCTTCTTTTAGTTTGGAGAATTTTAATTACTGCTTCTGTCCTATTGGTTGTGGTGGGTTTATTTAAAATTATTTACTTAATCTTGATTTAATTTTCATAGGTTATACATATTTAGAAATTCATCCACTTCCTTTAGATTTTCCACCTTGGTTGAATATAGATTTTACACTATGTCCTTATAATTATCTGAATTTCTTGAGTGTCTGCTGTACTGTTTTCCCTTTTCATCTCTGATATTATTAATTTGTGTTCTCTCTCTCTCTTTCTTGTGGCCAATTTGGATAAAGGCTTGTCAATATTGTTAATCTTTTCAAAGATCCATCAAACTCTGTTTCACTGATCCTTTGTATTGTTTTGTTTATTTCTGTTTCATTAACGTCAGTCCAATTTTGGTTACCTCTTCAAATCTCTTTTTAGGTTTCATTTGGTCTTGTTTTCCCAAGGCCTTCACATACATCATTAAGTTATTAATGTGAGATATCTTCAGTTTTTGTTGTTGATGGTGGATTTGTTGTTGGTGATGATGATGATGATGATGTTTTTGAGACAGGGTTCTCCCTGTAGCCCCAGCTGCCAGCTGACCTGGAACTTACTATGTAGACCAGGCTGACATCAGTCTCACAAAAATCCTCCTGCCTCTGCCACCTGAGTGTTGGGATTAAGGGAGTGCACCATCATGCCCAGCCCATTCAGATTTTTGATGTAGGCACTTGGTACTATAAATTTAGTACTATAAATTTTCCTTTGAGGGGCTGGAAAGATGGCTCAGAGGTTAAGAGCATTGGCTGCTCTTGCAGAGGACCCAGGTTAGGTTCCCAGCACTCACATGGTAGCTGACAACCATCTGTAATTCCAATTCCAGGGCATTTGACACCTCTTCTGACCTCCATGGGCATTGCACAACACAGGGGTGCTTACATACATGCAGGCAATACACTCATACACATAAAATAAAAATAATAACTACATCATTGTGTCCCATAGATTTTGGTATGTTGTGCTTCCATTTTTAAAAAATCTTAAAATCTCTTTTTGATCTTCCTTGACACAATTATCATGTAGTAGTGTGTTGTTTAGTTTCCACGAGTTTGTGTGCTTTTCTCCATTTCTACTATTGTTGATAATCAAGTTTATTCCTTTGTGATCAGATAGAATACAGGATACAATTTCAATTTTCCTAAATTTGTTGAGACTTGCTTTGATTCCTAAAATGTGCTCAGTTTTGGAGAAAGTTCCATGGGCTTCTGATAAGAAAGTTTATTGCTTAGTGTTTGGGTGGAATGTTCTGTAAAATCTGTTAGGTTATTGACTTATAATGTTATTTAACTTCAGGTTTTCTCCGTTTGCTTTTCATCTTGGCAACCTATTGGTGAGGGTGGAATATTGAAATCCCTCACTATTACTGTGTTGGAGTCAGTCTGTGGTTTTAGACCTGATACTGTTTCTTAAATGGAATTGGGTACCCCTGTATTTGGTGCATATGTATTTAGGATTGCAATATCCTCTTGGATGATTTTACTTCTAGTGAGTATAAAATGTCCTTCCCTATCTCTTTTGATTAGTTTTAGTTTGAAATCTACTTTGTCAGGGTATTAAAATAAATGCACCTGCTTGTTTCTTAGTTTAATATGTTTGGACTATATTTTCCCATCCTTTTATTCTAAGGTGATGTCAATCATTGATGATGATATATGCTTATTGGAGTCAGCAAAAAGACGAATCTCATTTTCTAATCCAGCCAGTCTGTTGGTGTCTTTCTATTGAGGAACTGGGACCATTAATATTGATAGTTATTACTGATGAATGTTTATTAGTATCTGCCATATTGTTGTGGTGATGTTATTTTCTTAGACGTTTTTTGGTTATCTTTTTCAAATTTATTTATCCCTTGTGCCCTCTTCAGTGTGTTCCATCTTCTCTTCAGACTAAATATTCCTTCTAATATCCTCTGTAGAGCTCAGTTAGTGGACATAAATTCTTTAAATCTGTTTTATAACAAAGAGTTTTTATTTCTCCTGTGATTAAAAGTGATAGTTTGCTGTATACAGTACTCTGAGCTGGCACCTGTGTTCTTTTGTGGCTTGTAGGCCATCTAAGTCTTTCTGCCTTTCTTAGACCACGTTAAAGAAGATCAGCTGTTATTCTTACAGTCCTGTGTTTGTCTGTGACTTGATCTTTCTCTAGATTTTCAATGTCTTTTCTTCGTTCTGCACATTTAATGCTTTGACTGTTACATAATGAGGGGAGTTTCTTTTCTGGCTCTGTGTTCTTGATGTTCTGTATGCCTCTTGTACGTTCATATGCATCCCGGTTGATTGAGTTTTATGTTTGGTGAGTTTCATGTGTGCTGTAATAAATGGCCTAGTATCATTATTTTGCAGGGTGATACCCAGTTTTCCCAACACTGTTTCTAAATACATTCATGAAGAGAGCTTGGCATCATAGAAAAGTTCTGTTGCAATTTCCACATCAATTAAACACCAATTTAAAAATTATTACCAGTGAGCTGGAATCCCTAATCCCAATGTGGAGGATCTGATCCAACATGATGTGCTTGTTTTACCTACTTACCAAACACAGGAAGGCTTTGGTTATGAAGATGGAAAATAATCAGAACTGTGAAACTCAGAGTCACTTGTGGCTTTGATGATTTGGTCATGTGTCCATAGAAATGAAATGCACACAAAACCTTCTATATCTTACTGGATTCACGCGAGTTGTAAAGTTTGTATTGAAAAGTCAGCTGTAATACTAATGGGTTTTCCTTTGTATATAACATGTTTTTCTCAAGCAGGTTTCAATACCCTCTCTTTGTTCTGTACATTTACTGTTTTGGTTTGTTTGTTTTGTTTTTTGAGTTAAAGTTGGTTAGTATTCATTACTCTATAGCTTTAGAGATTCCAGACCAACCATAGAAACTCCACTATCCTCTTGTTAGCATCTTTTCTGCAAATTTGGTAGCTGCTGCTGAGGGACAGTTTGGGTCAATTAACAAAAGGAAAAGCCACAGAATTATCTAGACATGCAAATTAAAACTAAACATGACTGTGCAGTCAACAAGGTGGGTAGAGAGATATTTATATGAAGATTTTCTTTTTTAAAAATAAATAATTTATTGACAATTTCGTGCATACATATAGGGTGCTTTGATCAAATCCACACCCACTCCCTCCCCTCCAACTCCTCCCATATCTCCCATGACTTTTTTCTGATAACTTCGTGTACTCTTTCTTCTTTTTTGATTCATTTTTTATGGGGCTTTTGGCTACTCTAACATTCCTCCCTCTGAAGAGGTAACTCTAAAATCTTTTAATGATTAGATAAAAGCTCCCAAATATTTTCGACATTTTTGGACTTTGGAACGGAGTATGTTGCTAACAGTACCAAGGACATTGTGAGTTGTAGCCAAGAAACCGGCTACATTTCTTTGGGGTCTTTTTACCCTAACTGCCTAGCCAATTCCCACCTCCTGTTCTTATCATGTCATTCTCTGAAGGGGTTACCCAAATTGCCATACAGAATCAGGATGCAGACCACTGTGGCTTCTTCCATGCTGAACAGGGACACAGGGTGAGGCAATTGGAGTACCCCTTCAGTGGGTCTATCTAAGACTCCCAAATTGTATAACTCTTGTCTTGAGGAGGAAAAGAAAGTCTTTGAATTGTGAATAGGAGTTGTGAAGGAGAAGTAAAGGCAAGAGTAATTAGCATTACAAGTTCTAGACAGGGAACTAGAAAAAAGTCAGAACAGGGCAAATTTCAAATGTTCATATGAGAGTCCATTGGAATTTCTTGACAAGGGCTTCCAAAGGCATCCCTCTGTTGGGTTCCTCCTCATTTTTCTTTTGTCTTCCAAGGTTGCCACTCTAGAGTGATGGATTCAGGATTTGCTTTCAGGTAGTTTGATAGTTGTTGGAGTGGTTAGAATCAGTGTCAGTTCCCTCTCAAAGGCTTCTAGATGGGGGAGAAAACAAATTCATCCATCATTTTACAACAATAGCTGGTCATCTCCCTCAGAAGTCTTACATCTGAGCAGCACTTTCTGGTTAGGAACAAAATCATCAGTGAGAAATAATTGTCTAAATAACTATTTATATGGACTTAAGCCTAATGTCTGGGAAGTATAATCCCTTGAACTCTTAAAGAAACATATTAATGACTATTCTTTGGTTATACTTTCCTTTCGGGTGTTTAAGACCATACAGTTGGGCCAAATAAATCAATTTATTTTTACACTTAAAGTCATTTGAGGATCTGTTCCTCAGGGGTCACCTGGGCTTTGGAGGAGCTCCTGGCTCCTTTCTTTTACCAGTTCCATCTATATGAAGATAAATCAAAGGTCCTGCTCGACCATGTCTGGCTTCACTTGGGAGCATGAATGAAATGTTTCCTCTGAGTTGACCCTCCTCTTTGTAGACTGGACACTGGTTCAAATCCATCTTGTGAGGTCTACATGTCCTCCCTGAACAAGAGGATAGGTGACTCACCAGTTACAGGACATTTTAAGAGATGTTCCATAGTCCCCTGGAACTTAGTTGACCTTGGAGGGCAAGGAGCAAAAACTGTCCTTTAAGTCCCTCTGACCACATTAGTATAGGCCTCAAACTATGGCTGTTAAACATCCAATAAGGTTAGTTCCACCAGTCTGGTACTTTTAATTACCATGTGCTATGTAGATAAAGAAGGCTTGGGTAAAAAAAAAATATTCTCAGATAAACTTTGACTAGATATATATTTTGTTCCTTAAACTAATTGACTAAACTATGACCATAGACATTTTATGTGTCTATTATTTTTCTCTCATCCTTTATATATGATATCAACCTACACAGACCTTCATCTCTTGCTTAGGCTTTCTCATTTTTTTCTATTTTGGAAAATATCTCCATTCCCATATCCTTTTAACATCTTTTACATTCTCGTTTGCTTTTTTAAAAATAAATATGACACAAAATAGCAATAACAAATAAATTTTCCATCTCTTGTGAGACTTCTTTTCCTGGGGATACTAAACAATACTTATTCCCTTTCAAGGTTCTAGTGTCAAGCCAATGTTTGATTAAAGTTTTACTACGGAACCAATGAATTTATTGAGCTTACATACTGAGATAACTGAGGGGTTGCCGAGGTATGTGTATGACCTGAGGGTGTGCACACTGGAAAGCCGTTACCCAGCATGGGTCATGCCTTCTCTACCTGGCCTTCTCCAGATTGTATGCTTTAGCCCTCCCCAAAGTGAGGAGGCCATGTGCTTAGGGTCAATTACAGTTGGCTGGGAAGAGTGGCTGGATAATGCGGTAAGGGTCCGATGACCCTGCTTGGCCCTCCTTTAATGAATGTGCACAATTGTCAACAAGCCCAATTGTGATGATGTTTAGTGATCAGGCTCAGCTGAAGTCCTGATGATAGTAGTTATTTCATGCAGAACAGACTGCGGGACAGTGTCATGTTATTAAAAGGACATGGAATTTAAAAGGATTTGGTGCTAGGATCCATAAATGAGGTAGAACACATGTCTTTCATTTTTCTGAGTCTGTGTTACTTCACTTAGTATAACAGTTTCTAGATCCATCCATTTAACTGAAAGCTGAATAGAACTTCATTGTGCAAATATTCCACATTTTTGTTAACCACTAGTCAGTTGAGGGACACTTAGGTTGCTTCCATCTCTTAGCTATTGTGAAAAGAGCAGCAACAAACATGATGTACAAGTGTCTCCACAATAGGATGAGTTCTTTGGGTGTATGCCAAGGAGTGGTATAACCAGGTCATATGGTAGGTTCATTTTTAGTTTTTCAAGAGTGCTCCACACTGTTTTCCATAGACTTTGCAGGAGTTTGCAATCCCTCCAGCAGTAATTGAGCATTCCCCTTTCTCTACATCCTCACCAGCATTTGGTATCATTTGTTATCTTGATCCTAGCCAGTCTGATTAGGGTAAGATGATACTTTAGGGTGGTTTGAATTTGCATTACCCTAATTACTAACGATGTTGAACACTTTTTGAGATGTTTCTTAGTCATCTTTATTTCTACCTTTGAGAACTTTCTATTTAGATCTTTAGCCCATCTTTTAACTGGGTCATTTGGTTTCTTGATTCTTTTTTTTCTTTGTTTTGTGAGTTCTTTATGTATTCTGGATGTTAAACCTCTGTCAGAAGTGTCACTGGTGAAGAGTTTTTTCCCATTCTGTGGGTTTTCTCTTCACTTTTTTGATTGTTTCTTTTGCTGTACAGAAGCTTTTTAGTTTAATGAGGTCCCACTTATCGATTGCTGACCTTAATTCCTGAGCAACTTCTGTCTGATTTAGAAAATCCTTCCCTACACCTACATCCTGTAAGTTCCTGCCAATATTTTCTTCTGATAGTTTCAGGGTTTCCAGTTTCACATTGAAGTCTTTGGTCCATTTGGAGTTGACTCTTGTGCAAGGTAAAAGATAAGGATCTAGTTTCATTCTTCTACAGATAGAGATCCAGTTTTGCCAGCACCATTTGTTGAAGATGCTGTCTTTCCTCCATTGTGTGTTCTTGGCACCTTTGTCAAACATCAGATGGCTGAAATTGCATGTACTCAGGTTTGTATTTTCAATGATGGTCCATTGATCTATGTGTCTGTTTTTGTGGCTGTACCATGCTGTCTTTATGACTATGGCTCTGTAATATACTTTGAGATCTGGTATAGTAATCCCCCCAGTGTTGCTCTTTGTGCTCAGGGTTGCTTTGGCTATCTGGGGTCTTTTGTCCTTCCATATGAATTTAAGGATGGCTTTTTCTAATTCTCTGAAGTATGTCATAGAGATTTTGATTGGCATTGCATTGAGTCTATAAATGGCTTTTGGTAGGATGGTCATTTTCACAATATTAATTCTTCCAGTCCATGAGCATGGGAGGTCCTTCCATCTCCTGGTGTCTTCCTCAATCTCTTTCTTTAATGATTTAAAATTTTCATTGTAGAGATCTTTGGTGTCTTTGGTCAGATTTATTCCAAGATATTTTTACTTTTTTGCAGCAATTATAAATGGGAGCATTTCCCTGTGTTCTTTCTCCAAGTGTTTGTTATTGGTATATAGAAAGGCTACTAATTTTTGTAGATTGATTTTGTGACCTGCCACTATACTGAAAGTGTTGATCAGTTCTAGGAGTTTTCTAGTGGAATTTTGGGATCTCTTAGGTATAGTATCATATCATCTGCAAAAAGTGATAGTTTGACCTCTTCTTTTCCAATTAGTACTCCTTTAATTTCCTTCTCTTTTCTTATTGCTCTAGCAAGAGTTTCAAGCACTATGTTGAAAAGGAGTGGAGATAGTGGACATCCTTGTCTGGTTCCTGATTTTAATAGGAATGCTTCCATTTTTTCCTCACTTAGAATGATGTTGGCTGTGGGTTTGTTGTATATAGCTTTAATTATGTTGAGGTATGTTCCCTCCAGTCCAATTCCCTTTAGGGCTTTGAACATAAAAGCACGCTGAATTTTATCAAAAGCCTTTTCTGCATCTATTGAAATGACTATGTGGTTTTTGTCTTTGAGTCCATTTATATGATTAATGATGTTTATTGACTTGCATATATTGAACCATCCCTGCATCTCTGGGATAAAGCCTACTTGATCATGGTGAATGATCTTTTTGATGTGTGTCTGTGTGTGGTTTGCAAGTATTTTGTTGAGAATTTTTGCATCTGTGTTAATTAAGGATATGGGTCTATTGTTTTCGTTTTTTGTTTGTGTCTTTACCCAGTTGGGGTATCAGAGTGATGCTGGCTTCATAGAAGGAATTTGGGAGTTCTCCCTCTGTTTCTATCATTTTGAATAATTTAAGTAGTGTTGGTTGGAGTTCTTTAAATGTCTGGTAGAATTCTACTGTAAATCCATCTGGGCCTGGGCTTTTTTTCATTGGGAGGCTATTACTGTTTTAATTTCCTCATATGTTGTGGGTCTGTTTAAACTGTTGATCTCTTCTTGGTTTAACTTTTGTGGTTCCCATGATTTTAGATATCCATCCATTTCTTTTAGATTTTCATATTAATAGCGTATAGGTTTTTTAAATATTCCCTTATAATGGTCTGGATCTTTTGGATAGGTGTTGTGATGTTTCCCCTTTCAGCTCTGATTTTGTTGATTTTGATTTGCTCTTTCTTTTGTTTGATTAACTGGGCTAAGGGTCTGTCTATCTTGTTTAGCTTTTCAAAGAACCAGCTCTTAGATTCATTGATTCTTTGTATTGTTTTCTTTGTTTCTATTTCATTAATTTCTGCTCTGAATTTGTTATTTCTTCTCTTCTGCTGGGTTTGGGTTTCATTTGTTCTTGCCTTTCCAGAGTTGCAGTGTAAGGTCATTTATCTTTCTAATTTTTTAATATAGGCACTTAGAGCTATAAACTTCCCTCTTAGGACTGCTTTTAAAGTGTCCCAAAGGTTGTGTTGTGTTGTATTGTCCTTTTCATTGAATTGCAGGAATTCTTTTATTTCTTTCTTAATTTCTCCTTTGACTGACTCATTGTTTAGCAGTGTGCTGTTCAGTCGCCACAAGTTAGTGTACTGACTAGGGTTAGGGTTGATTTTGAGCTTTATTGCATTGTGGTCCAATAGAATGCATGGGATTATTTCAGGTTTTTATTTGTTTAGGTTTGTTTTGTGGCCCAGTATGTGATCAATTTTTGAAAAAGTTCCATGGGGTGCTGAGTACAAAGCATATTCTTTCGTGCTTGGGTGGAATATTCGAAAGATGTCTCTTAGGTCCATTTGATGTATAGTGTCATTTAATTCAGATGTCTTCTGTTTATTCTTTGTCCAGTTGACCTGTCTAATGGAGACAGTGGGGTACTGAAATCCCCTACTATTACTGAGTTGGGGTTAATCTGTGACTTAAAGTCCTGTAGTGTTGTTTTTATGAATTTGGGTTCACCAGAGTTTGGTGCATATATGTTAAGGATTGTAATATCTTCTTGGTTAACTGTTCCTTTGATCAGAATGAAGTAACCCTCCTTATATCGTCAGATTAGTTTTACTTTGAATTCTATTTTGTCAGATATTAGAATTGCAACCCCTGCTTGTTTCTTAGTGCCATTTGCTTGGTTTATTCTTTTCCATCTCTTTACCTTGTTAGTATCTCTCTTTGAAGGTGAGATGGGCTTCTTGCAGACAGCAAAGATTGGATTTTGTTTCTTAATCCATTCATTTAGCCTGTGTCTTTTGACTGGGGAGTTCAGTCCATTGATATTTAAGGTTATTATTGAAAGATGTGTATTGGTTGCCATCATTTTGTTTGTCATTTGTGTTCTCTGTCTAATTTTGTGTTTCCTAAATTATAACTTCATTTTTTTTTGTTGCCCCTGGGGTATAGTATTTTTTGAAGAGCTGGTATTTTGGACGTGTGTTCTTTCAGACTATTCATGTCATGGAAGATTTTTATTTCCCCCTCAACTATAATAGACATTTTTGCTGGGTAAAGTATTCTGGGCTGATAGCTATTGTCATGGATAACTGGAAATACCTTAGTCCAGGCTCTTCTGGCTTTCATAGTTTGCATTGATAAGTCAGCTGTAATTCTGATGGGCTTTCCTTTGTATGTGACTTGTTTTTCTTTTGCTGCTTTCAGTGTTCTCTCTTTGTTCTGTTCATTTAGTGTTTTTACTATGATATGTCATGGAGTTTCTTTTCTGATCCTGTCTATTTGGTGTTCTATGTACTTCCTGTATTTGTATGGGGATGCCTTTCCTTAATTTCAGGAAATTCTTTTCTACAATCCTGTTTAAGTTCTGGTCAACACCATTAACCTGAAATTCTTATCCTTCCTCTATTCCTATGATCCATAGATTTGGCCTTTTCATGGTGTCCCACATCTCTTGCATATTCCATTCTTCTTTTTTTTTTTCAAATATTCCATACTCTATGCTTGAGTGGTCCAATTCTTCAACTTTATCCTTCAGTCTTGATATTCTGTTTTCCATTTCATTCATTCTAGTGGTGAGGCTTTCCCCTGTTGTTTCAAATTGGCTTATTGAGTTTTTCACTTCCTTCTTCATTTCTGCTGAGTTTTCTTCAGTGTTTCCATCTCTTTTGTGAAATCATTCAGAAGTTTATCCCTGTCTTCTTTTAGTTCTTTGATTTCTTTGTTTGTGTGTTCTTTAAATTTGTTGAATTCCTCAATCATGTTTATAATTTTTCTTTTAAATTCAGTGTCCTGGGTTATCTCTAGGGCATTCTCCTTGTCAAACTCTTCTACAGGATTGGTGGAGTTTGGTGTGGACATAGTGTTTTGGCTTTCCATTTTATTATTCTTTCATTGTGATTTTTGGCATGTGAATTTCTTTTGTTGTTTATGATTCTTATATGAGAATTAAGTTGAAGTATGATTCTGTTTGTATTATCCTTTCTTTATTGGTTATGTAAAGCTGGTTGGTACACTGTTGGAGACAGGCTTGAGCCTAGAGTGAAAGTCTTATTGACAGCCATACAGCAGGCCCGAGGCAATGGCCCAACCGCTGGAGCTACAAGGAACACCTTGTGACATTTGCTCCCATTGGCAGATCATGAGATTGATACCTAGAGCTAGCCACTCCCTAATCACTACCCTTGGAATCCAAATTGCAACACTTAGATATTGCAACAATCAGGGTCAGGTGGTTTCAAGGAATCTAGGCTCTGTAATCTGAAACCCAGTATGCTAATGAGGCATCCTAACCGCTATTCTATGATAGGATGTTAAGTCTGTTATGCTAATAGGATGCTAAGTCTGTTATGCTAATAAGGTATCCTACTTGCTGTACTGTGATAGGACGCTAAACCTATTATGCTAATGAGGTATCCTACTTGCTGTGCTGTGATTAGACCACTACCCCTATATAAGCTTGTGCCTTCCTGCAATAAAGCAGACCTGTGTCACTGAACTTGATCTTCTGTGTCTGAATGCAGCTCAGCTGACACAGTCTCCTCACCAGCCCCCTCAAGAGCCCTGGGGTCTGGGACCGGGCAGAAGTGGTGATGACAGGAGGCAAGCAGAAGAGCTGCCTCAGCACCAGGCAGAAGAGTGGCCTCAGCCCAGGGTAAGTGGAGGAGCAACCTCAATGCCCATGAGAATGAAGGAGCAGTACCCACGAGAACAGAGGAGTGGCCACTGTTGGTGGTGACCACATTACAGGGTTTAGGTTTTCTAAGGTTTAATTTGGAGGGAACTGATGACTTCAGATCAGCTATGCAAGAGTACCCACAGAAGCCCAATTCAAGTTCCAGTCAGGTACACTCAGGCTTCCTTCACCATATGGAGGTAGGATCTGGGTACTCTCAGGCAGTCCACCTTCTCAGGTTGTCTGATAGGATCTCAGCCAGATCTGCCCTGGGGCCTTGGGAGGGGCCTCGTGAAAAGCCAGGTCAGTTATGGGTATGGCACTTAGGGGAAGCTCACCACCACATGGAGGCAGGATCCAGGCACTCTCAGGCAGCCCCCTGTATTCTCAGCCCCTCTGTCGGAGAGAGGTTAGAGGGAGGCCAGAACTCAGCAGTCTCTAGCATGCTCATATTTAGTGGTTTTACTATGATGCCATGATGAGTTTTTGATCTTGTCCTGTTAAATTGAATTTTGTGTGCTTGTATCTTTGTGTGTGTGCGTGTTCTTTAATTTAGGGAAGTTTTCTTCTATTATCTTGTCAGAGATCTGGTAAGTGCCATTGACCTGAGATTTTTCTCTTTCCTATATGCCTGCAATGCATAGATTTGGTCTTTTCATGGTGTCTCACATTTCCTGCATATTGCATTCTTGTGCCTTTAATTTTTTTTTTTCATAATCTTTGCTTGAGTAGTCAAGTTCTTCAACTTTGTCATCCTGTCTTGATAGTCTGTTTTGCATTTCATTCACTGTTTATGAAACATTCTCTTGTCATTTGATATTGACTTATAAAAGTTTTCAATTCCATCTTCATTTCAGTGTGGGTTTTCTTCAACATTTCTATCTCTTCTGTGAATTCACTTTTCAAGTCCTGGATTGTTTTTTGTGATTTCTTTAAGTCATATTTTTGTGTTTTCTTGAGCTTCGGTCACGAGTTCATGCCTGTCATCCCTGAGTTCTTTCAGTTGGCTGCTTCCGTCTTCTTTAAGTTATGTGATCATGCTTATTATTGTTCTTTTAAATTCTTTATCATGCTGTTCTTTTGGGTGATTCTCATTGTAGTAAACCTCTATGACTGGAGAACTTTTTTTGATGGAAAGTTGATATTCTTTTCTTAAGTTCGTTTTTATTTAAGTTTTGTGTATTTCATACAGAACATCTCACACTCTTAATCATCTTTAGCCCATTCCCACCAGCACCCTCCCATAACCCCCCCACTGGAACCCATATACTGTGTCATCCATGTTAAGGCTCACTGCGTCAAGTCAGTGTTCCCAGACATTTCCCAATGCAAGTCCATCCACTGAGGTCTAGTCAGCCTATCTAGGGTCCCTTGTTTTAGGAAGATCAGCTCTTCCTCCTAAGCAGCAATCAGTTGATAATATTTCTTCAGCTAAGATTGGGGTCTGCTCTTGTACCACAACTGGTCACACACAGGCATTGTCTATGAACTGCCCAGGCCTAAGTGACACATCTACAATGCAACCTCTACACCTAAGTCTCACAGAACATAGAATGGGTAAATAGGAAACTAATCTCTCAATTCTCAGTAATGGAGCTCCCTCATGCAACAGAGGGCCAGAAACACAAAAGGTCACAAATGGCCAAAGCATAGCGATTAAGAGTCTGCAGAATGCTGGACCTTGGACAGGACTCCTATATTAAACTTCACCCACAGAGGGATCAGGGACCATTTCAGAAGAGGGGGATAAACGATTAAGAGCCAGGGAGGAGGTGGATGACTGTTGGGGAACCCTGCTGTTAAGGTTGGCTCCTTTCTCAGCAGGGGCTTCCTGCCTGACTTACCTGGAAAGTATAGCCAAGCATGGATGCTTGGCCTCATTTGAAACATGACCTTTGGCATATTACCTGCAATAAAACTACCCCCAAGTATTTTCTATATGATAATTAGGCATTTCCCCATAGTTGGATGATAGGATCCCCTGCCACATGTAAATAAAGCATACTATGAGCACCTATCAGCTAAAGCATTAGCTACTGCCTCCACACTATATTTTCCCTAACCCCCACTGAATAAACGGAGCTGTTTCACTAAAGAGTCTCTGGAGCTGTTTGTATCACTGGACCTGCCTCCCTGGAAGGGCTTTCGTCTGTCAGTGCTCACTGGCCGTCCCTGACCCCGTTCGTCGCTTCTGCTCCCTTTATCCTCACGGACTGGTGGCCAACAACCCACGAGGGAAGGGAGAGACCCCACAGATGACCATATGGAAACAGAGTGTACAAGCTCCTGGGACCCTGCTCATATGGTTCTACAGCACCCAAAAGAGCCAGAACATTATAAGGGAATACTTTAAAAACCTATACTGTATTCAATTTGAAAACCTAAAAGAAATGTATGAATATCTAAAATCATGGAAACCACTAAAGTTAAACCAAGAAGAGATCAACAGTTTAAACACATGCATAACATATAAGGAAATTGAAACAGTAATATAAAACCTCCAGGCTAAAAAAGCCCAGGAGTAGATGGATTTGCAGCAGAATTCTACCAGACATTTAAAGAAGACCTCCAACCCATAATACTTAAATTATTCAAAATGATAGAAACATAGTATGGTGGTTTGAATGAAAATATCCCCCATAGGCTCCAAGTATTTGGACATTTTGTCCCAAGTTGGTGCTGTTTTTGGAGGTCTTAGGTGTGGCCATGCTGAAGGAAGCACATCACTGGGGGTGGGCTTAGAGAGTTCTTAAGCCTTGTCAGATCTCAAGTTGCTCTCTTGCTTCCTGTGCCTGCATGATGATGTGAGAGTTTTGCTTCTACTACTGCTGGTCAAGCCACCTCTGCTCCATGCCTCTCCACCATGATGGACTCTTGTCCCTTGGAACCATAAGCTCAACTAAATTCTTCCTTCTATAAGTTACTTTGGTCAGTGTTTCTATTGCAGCAACAGAAAAGTGACTAATACACAGAGGAAGAACTCCCAAATTCCTTTTATGAAGCCAGCATCACTCGAATACCATAACCAGGGAAAGACACACCAAGAAAGAAAACTATAGACCAATCTCCTTAATAAACATAGATGCAAAAATTCTCATCAAAATACTTGCAAACCACATACAGACACATTCTCCATGATCAAGTAGGCTTTATTCCAGGGATGCAGGGATGGATCAATCTATACAAGTCAATAAACATCATAAATCACATAAATGGACTGAAACACAAAAGCCACATTGTCATCTCAATAAATGCAGAAAAGGCTTTTGACAAAATTCAGCATGGATTCATGATAAAAGTTCTAAAGAGAGTTGGACTGGAGGGAACATACCTCAACATGTTCAAGGCCAGCCTGGTCTACATAGTGAGTTGCAGGCCAGCTGGGGCCTAAGGGAGACCCTGCCTCTAAAAGACAAAAAAAAAAAATCAGGAATCTAATAGACAAGGATGTCAACTATCTCCACTCCTTTTCAACACAGTGCTTGAAGCTCTTGATAGAGCAATAAGAAAAGAGAAGGAAATTTAGGGAGTAGTAATTGGAAAAGAAAAGGTCAAATTATCCATTTCTGCAGATAATATGATACTATAACTAAGAGATCCCAAAAATTATACCAGAAAGCTCCTAGAACTAATCACTTTCAGTAAAGTGGCATGTTACAAAATTAATCTACAAAAATCAGTAGCCTTTATATACTAGCAACAAGCAATCAGAAAAGAGTATAGGGAAATCCTCCCAGTCACAATAGCCTCAAAAAAATAATAAAATATCTTGGAATAAGCCTGACCAAAGATATAAATATCTCTAAAATGAACATTTTAAAGCTTTAAAGAAAGAAATTGAGGAAGACACCAGAAGATGGAAGGACCTTCCATGATCATGGATTGGAAGAATTAATATTGTGAAAATGACCATCCTACCAAAATCAATGTATAAATTCTATGCAACTCCAATCAAAGTCCCCATGACGTACTTCACAGAATTAGAAAAAACATCCTTAATTCACAAGGAAGCATAAAAGACCACAGATGGCCAAAGCATCCCTAAGAACAAAGAGCAACACTGGGGGGATTACTATACCAGACCTTAAACTATACCACAAAGCTACAGTCATATAAACAGCATGGTACTGGCACAAAATTAGACATAGATAAATGGAACATCATTGACGACCCAAACTTGAGTACATGCAATTTCAGCCACCTGATATTTGACAAAGATGCCAAGAACAAACAATGGAGAATATACAGCATATTCAACAAATGGTACTGGCAAAACTGGATCTCCACCTATAAAAGAATGAAACTGGATCCTTATCTTTCACCTTGACACAAAAGTCTACTCCAAATGGACCAAAGACCTCAATGTGAAACTGGAAACCCTGAAAATATTAGAAGAAAACATGGACAGTAATCTACAAGATACAGGTGTAGGAAAGGATTTTCTAAACCAGACACCAGTTGCTCAGGAACTAAGGTCAGCAATCAACAAGTGGCACCTCATTAAACTAAAACGCTTCTGTACAGCAAAAGAAATAATCAAGAAAGTGAAGAGAAAACCCACAGAATGGGAAACAAACCTTCACCAGTGACACATTTGACAGATGTTAACATCCAGAATATAGAAAGAACTCAAAAAATGAAGAATTAAGAAAACAAATGACCCAATTCAAAGATGGGTGAAAGATCTAAACAGAGAGTTCTGAAAGGAAGAAATAAAGAAACATCTGTTTCTAAGAAACATCTGTAAAAGTGTTCAACATCATTAGTAATTAGGGAAATGCAAATTAAAACCACCTTAAGATTTTATCTTACCTTAGTCACACTGGCTAAGATCAAGAGAAAAAATGATACCAAAATGCTGCAAAGGATGTGGAGAAAGGGGAACGCTCACTCACTGCTGGTGGGATTGCAAACTTGTGCAGCCTCTATGGAAAACAGTGTGGAGAACTATTAAAAAACTAAAAATGAACCTACCATATAACCTGGTTATACCACTCCTTGGCGTATACCCAAAGGACTCATCCTACTGTAGAGATTCTTGTACATCCATGTTTGTTGCTGCTCTTTTCACAATAGCTAAGAGCAACCTAAGTGCCCCTCAACTGATGAGTGGTTAAGGAAAATGTAGTATATTTATACAATGGAGTTCTACTCAGCAATAAAGAAAGATGAAACAATGAAATTTTCAGGTAAATGGATGGATCTAGAAACTGTTGTACTAAGTGAAGTTACACAGACTCAGAAAAATAAAAGATGCGTGTTCTCCCTCATTTGAGGATCCTAGAACCAAATCCTTATAAGCGAGCACATATCCTAATATAACTGCAGAAATAAGGAAAATGGAAGGAAACCTGGGAGGTAAAGGAAAAGAAGGAACCCAAGAGAGTAGAATAGTAGGAGACAGGTGTTACTAAGGGAGAACTGTGTAAAAAGGGGGTAGTTAAAGGGGAGGGGGAGGAGGGCTATGTAAGGAACTATGGGAATAAAGGGGGGGAAGTAGTTCAAAAGAGGTAGGACCATAGCATACACAAATTATCAAGGGAGAAATGGGGAAAGTGGGGCACTTTAAATGGGGAGGATGAGGAGGGAGGATAAGTCAGGGAGAGAAAGAGGAGAGATAAATAGTGTCTAGCAAGTATAAAAAACTAGCAGGAATTGTATTAGTCCAAAAACCTACTGGAACATTACACATACAGTATCCCTACATGAGTCTGTGAGTATAGCTGAAGACCACATAACAAGAAACAGTGCCAGACAGGAGAAACCTTCCTCCAACACCAGGGTGGTCCAAGAGACTCCCAAAATTATACAGGCTATTGCCGCAGTTCTTGATTGCCTCCCAGAACTGCAGAGTGTGGGTCCTTGGACAGGAATCCTATATTAAAATCCACTCACCCAGAGCTTAGGGACCATTGTGGAAGAGGGGGTGTAAAGATTGTAAGAGCCAGGGAGGAGGTGCAAGACCATATGGAAATACTCCTACAGGTACCTGGGACCCTTCTTATACAAACCTACAGCAATGGTGTCAGCGTGCACAAGACCCATGTAAACTTGGGCAGACAAAAACCCAGCAAGAACTGTATAAATGAACAGCAACCCACAATCTTAGTGGAAGAATTATTGGCAGCTGATTACTGCTGGGTGAGGAAGAGCTGATCTTCTTGAAGGGAGAGACTCTAGATGGGCTGACTAAACCCCAGTGGATGAACTCACACTGAGGGACATCTCAGGACACTAACTTTACATAATAAGCCTTAATACAAATGACAGAATGTATGAATTCCACTGTGGGGTGCTATGGGAGGTGCCAAAGAGGAGGGGGGAAGGGGGTATGAACATGATTTTATGTATGAGAAACAAAAACTCAATAAAAATTAAGAAAAGAAAGTTTATTTAGCCTACAGTTCCAGAGAAGAGTCCATAATGCAGAGGAAGCATAGCAGCAGGAGGTGGCCAGAGAAACTGAGAGAAGTAGAGAGAGCCAGACTGGAAGTGGGCATCACTATACACCATGAAAGACTGTGACTTGCTTCCTCCAGAATGGTCACACCTCCTAAAGGTACTATGACTTCCCCAAACAAAGCCATGAACTGGGGACCAAGTGTTCAAATACTTGAAGCTTATGTAGCACACTCATTCAAACCACAACATTCCACTCCCTGACCCCTGTAAGTTCATGACTGTCATAATGCAAAATGCATCTAATCCAACATTAAATGCAAAGTGTCTTCTGAGACTCAAGGTACTCTCTTAAGTGTAAGCCCCCTACAAAAATCAAATTACACTTCCAACATACAAATGGAACTGAATATGCATTCCCATTCCGAAAGAGAGGAATGGAGGCATAGTGCAGAAATACCAAACCAAACCAATGACAGCAAAACTTAGAACAGCAAACACCAATTCCTGCAGCTCTATGTTTGGCATCTGGTGCTTTACTTTCAAGGGGCTTAGATGGCTCTGTCCCTCCTCGAGCTTTGCTGCATGCAACATTCATCTTCCACAGGGTTGTACCGCTCCCTGCATGCAGCTCTCCTGGGCAAATGTCTAACTGGTCTTTGATTTCCAACTCCATTGTCAATCAGGTTTCACCTTCACAGTTTCCCACGATGCCATGCCAGGACATTCTTTATGCAGGTACACCCCCGCTGTACTGCTGTCTGGTCCTGGTGGGTCTCTGAAACCATGGAGGAAAAGCTGACGACACCTGCACGCTTGCATCCTTCATGCCTCTAAAGCCAGCACCACTTGAATGACACTGCCAATGATGGCTTCCAGTCTGGGATGGACCCTGGCCTGCTTCATCCACACAGGCAGCTTTTCTAGGCTGCGGGTTTCAAAGAGAAGAAAAGCCCTCTGGCATTTTGGAGGCCTAGCTGGGTGTGGTCCTGCCCCATGGTACTCCTTCCATTGTTCCACTTCAAATCCACAGGCCTCTCTTTAATGGCTCTGATCTTATTAAAGAGAAGCTCTCCTTCAGCACAAGTCTTGGATCTAACATTAATCTCCCTAGAGCTCTTTTTCTCTACAAACCCTACATTCTGCATTTCTTTCTGCCCCACTTGCTGTTTTTCACTGTAGATCACCATAATATTTGCCTTTAATAACCATGCCACTCACTCAACACTAGGCTGTCTTGAAATTTCCTCTGTCAAAGAAAGTAGTCCAACACTTTTCAGCTTAGCCTCAGACAAGCTCTAGGCAGACAGAGAAGGCTCTAGGCAGACAGAGAAGTCAGACTCTGCCAGATTATCCCAGTTGCTGCTAAGTCCTTGTTTCCCTCTGGAACTACATTGTACTCAGCACTACTTTCTTCCAGGCTCCTTCTAGATGGGCCCATTAAGCTCTGCTTACAGAATTGAACTGCTTTTCTACTCCAAACTTCCAAAGTCATCCACGTTCCTCTAAAAACCAACATGGTGAGGCTCTTGGAAACAACAGCCTACTCCTGGTACCAACTTCTGTGTTAGTTACTTTTTTGTTGCTGTGATAAAACACCATGACTAAGATCAGTGAGAGAAGGAACAGTTTATTTGGCTTATGGTTCCGGGGTGGGGGTGTCCATCGTGGTAGGGAGGCCTGGTGGCAGGAGGTAGCCAGAGAAGAAAGCCAAGTGATCACATCTTCAAGCAGGCACAGGAAGGACACTGGAATTGGGCATGGCTAAATACCCTCAAAGCCCACCTCCAGTGATGTGCTTCCCCCAGCACGGCCACCTGAAGGTACCATGACCCTCCCCAAACAGAGCCATGAACTGGGGACCAACTCTTCAAATACTTGGAGCTTATGGGAGACACATTCGAACCTGCACAACCTCCTATGAAGAAAACTTTGTGTCGTTGTTTTCAAAACAGAATGAAAGCCCCCTGGTGAATTTATGTCTACTGTGTTCCTCCAGAACATTCCTCCACTCAGCATTGAATTGCTGAATGATGGCAGATTAAATCTGAATCATTGTTTTGCTAAATCTGTTTCAGCTCCCCTACATGGTAATAACTTGTACATTTTGTCAACTAAAATAATTTCAAAGTAAATTATACTTGTAGATTCATGACATTATCATTACATCCCATGGGGGCAAAATTTGTATTACAGTGTCTACTTTGGACAAGCTGTCATTTAATAAAATGCTTAAAAAAAAAAAAGGAAAAAATAAGACAAAGTTGCATACACACAAAAGAAGGACTTCTTGGTGAGGGCATGCATCCTTCCTTCTGCATCAAGTCAGAACCCAGAGCAAGAATCAGACAGCACCTCCCAGGAAGTCCCACTGGGCTCTGCCCAGAGACCACACTGAAGACTAGCCACTGGACGTGACCTCTTCCAGTCTCAGAAGCTTCTTTCAAATTGGACCCTGGCTTTGAAAGTTAAAGGAGGGGAAGGGGCGGGACAGGAAAAAAGTCCACGACCCCCGGATGCCCTGGGCACTTCTCCTCACCACAGCCTCCTTGTCACCACACAGGCAGGATCATTAGGACCAGAAAGTTTCTGGCTGAGCAAATGCCAGGCACCAGGGAGCGCACAGAGCTGCCTCCCAAATGGAGACCTGCGGGGGGAGCCTTTTCCCCTGGCGAAGCCCAAGTCCTGACAGCAGTGAGAGCTGCGGTGAGACCTGGGACTGGAGGGTGATAAACAGGGCCTGGCAGGTGCTGGGAGGACACCACCCACAGCCGCCACTGACTGCACAGGTGAGTGCTCCCTCCCTGGTCTGCTGATTGGGGCCGCCTTTGACTCTGGGTGGGAAGCTGTTAGCAAGGCTGGCTAGGGTGAGAGAAAGGTCTCACTGTCCCTGTCACTGAAGAGGAGGAAGGTTTCAGGACCCTGGGAGGACGCAGCCTGTCACTTCCCACCTGCCATCTAGAATTCTTATTCTCTTCATGAGAGAGCCTGTGTGCAGCAGGGTGTGTGGTGCCTGTGCCAGAGCCTTTCATTACACGGGCCAGGGAGGGACAGGAGAGAGTGAAGGGATTTCAGCCTGCCTGTGGGAAACCTTTACATTTCGCTTTCTGCACGGCCTTTGTGTGTTTTCCCTCACAGAGCTGAAAGAATAACACATACCTATAAGCCCATCATTTGGAAGATAGGAAGGTTTCCACAAATTCAAGGCCAGCCTGAGCTATATATCAAGACCCTGTCTCAAAAAATTGAAAAAAAAATTATTGAGAATTTCATACCAGCATATGAGCACTCAAAAAAATTTTAACCTAGGATCTGGAGAGGTGGCTCAACTTTTAAGAACACTGATTGTTCTTGCAGAGGACCCAAGTTCGAGTCCCAGCACCCACATGGTGGCTAACATCCATAACTACAGTTCCAGGGGATCCAACGCCCTCTTTTGACTTCCTCTGGCACTGAATGGCATGCATGCCCTTACACATATGCAGACAATACACTCGTACACATAAAATAAAAATAATAAATAAAATATTTTTAAAAATACTTTCATATATTAACAAAACTAATTTTGTTGTAAGTTCTGTTACATTCTAATTATTACAAAGAACATTCTTTGAGTCATTATTTCTTTTAGTAACAATCCTCCCATAATTATTATTTTTATTCCCTAGAAGTATGATTTCCATTGACTGAGACCAAAAAAACAGACAAAAATTAGGAAGTGTTTTTTAGTAAGAATCAGCATAACTCATCATCTAAACAATGGCACTTACGAAGCCAAGCAGGAGGCATTCCCGTTCCTGCAATCCCAGCACTTGGGAACTGAGTCAGGACTGTGAGTTCCAGGCCACCCTGAGTTACATAGTGAGAGCCTGGCTCAGAAAACAAACAACAAACAAGACAAAGCAGAGACAAAAATGCCATTTTGAGAGAAGGAGAAACACTAAATAAAATGAGGTTACTCTGATAAACAGTGACTGGGAGCTGAAGCCTGCGTAACCTGTCCTGAGCTGTTCATTTAACGATACCCCGTCCTTGCTTCCTTCACCCACATGAGCTGTCTTCTCAGCACACAAAAGCACTTGCATCAAAAATTGCTCTTTTGTATCCATATCATAGTTTTCTCTGAATAGAGTGACTTCTAGATTTCCATTTCTGAGAAACATGTTGAGCGTCTGGAGAACATTTCCTGGTATAGGTCACAAAAATATGCTTAATAAAATTGTTTAAAACTGTAACAGAGCAGAATAAGCCAGAAGATAAAAGCCTGCGGAACCCAGAAAGCGAGCAGGGGACATGAACAGCGCTTGCCTTGAAAGTTTCCGTGGTCCTTCCTGCTTCAACAGGAAGGCCAGAGGCATTCTTGGCATGTAAATAAGCGGGGATGTGGTTTAGAGACCACTTTTCTAATGTGGGGTCTGAGAGATCATATCCTTGGGGGTCTAGCGTCCCTTAGTCTTCAGGATGGGGTAATTTAGACTTCTTCATTATGATTTTTTGTTTCTGAATTTTCTGTTTCCTAGACCTAAGGTATAACAGCGTATACTTACATAGAATTATGGAAAGCACACTTGACACTACCAAGGGCTTTGAGACAATGATTCTTTAGTGCATATGTCAGCGCATTGAGCCCAAACAGTGCACAGTACATGGCAGAGCACCATCTCCTCTCTGGTTACAGGTGAGAATTTGGTTTTAAACTATGTAATTATATAAAAGGCCAGGCATATAGCAAACAGAAAAACCAGGATTTGAACTCAGTGCGATTGATTGCAACTGTGTTCTTGTGAATCTTGAACCTTGTGCCTCAGGCTTGAGGATTGTTGGGTAGGCATTTCCTCCGAGGAAACTAGAACTGAACCCCCTAGAAACAGACGCTGCTGAGAAATGCTGAACACACTTGGAAAAAGCGGAGGGGTAGTCGCCATTTTGGAAAGTCTTGCGCTGATGGCAGAGGTCTCAAATATGAGAGAGGAAGAGCCCATGAGAGTTCATATCTTTGTAAGTGACCCTCTCTAAGCTTTGTTTGGAAGCCCAAATAAATATTCTTAGTCCCCAAACTGTAACTTAAGAGGAACATTGTGATGGTTTAGTTAGAACCCAGCTCTCTGGAATCCCCTAGAGAACGTGGGTCTCTCAAGGGAAATTTTGGTGTGACAAGGATATCCCTAAAGCACCAAGAATATGTGTCCAAACCCATACAGGTCATTTGCTATAGAGACCCTGTTGATGAGGTTCACACATGCTGGAACTTGCTGCGAATGAATTTTTGAGCATACATGCAAAGACTTTATCTGGAGCAGATATGAGTGTAGTTTTTGTCTAGTTTAGGTAAAACAATCTCTAGATAAGAATGGACAACTTCCTTAGTCTACAATCTATTAGTGATGTCTCAGAGAACAGAGTGGATCATTTGAAACATAAGTATTCTGATCATTAGAACATCCATGAGGAAATACAG
Source organism: Nannospalax galili (assembly GCF_000622305.1). NCBI lineage: Eukaryota > Metazoa > Chordata > Mammalia > Rodentia > Spalacidae > Nannospalax > Nannospalax galili. Next base: position 121,791 of record NW_008337055.1, read on the forward strand.
AATGTAAAACTGTCCATCTTTTAAAAGACGGTTCATGTCCTCTAGGATAAGGGGAAGCCTGGAACTTTAACCCATGTCTGCCTGTGAGGGTAGCTGAATGCCCTTCTGACTGCTCCTCCAAGGGGGGTAGTCTTTTGAGTTTTGTTTTTGCTTTTGTTTTGAATTAGCATAAAAGCAGCAGGTTTCCTCGTGGCTTATTTACACACTCAATTTTGTTTCTCTCCCAATTTCCTGCTGAAGGAATTTTCATCTCTAACTTTCACCTGGAAACAGGCTAACTCAAGTATCTCTCCCAGTTGGTTTTTAGGCTCATCTTTGTGACTGATGTGTAATCTTGAAGCTATATATACCTACCTGCTTTAGTCATTTTTTTCAAACTTCCTTTTAAGTCATCAACAGTAAAGTAACAGTAAAGTCCCCAGGTAACTTAGGGACTAGGTTGAAAGACAGTGTCTCTCCGTGTGCCCACTGTCCACAGCAGGAAGGAAGCAGGTACCCAGGAAGTGCAGCCTGGTGCATTCTGGGAAAGTGTAGGAGATGAAAGTCTGAGCTGATCTGTGCACAATGAGGAGTGGGTAATTGTGAAGGGAAGGACTGGGACATGGTGTGAATTCCTGTGGTAAGGTAAGTGCTAATGTTGCATTTTTTTCTGTGTTGAGAGTATTTTAGAAATCTTGGCAGCTGATGACTGCTGGATGAGGGAGAGCTGATCTTCTTTAAGCTGATCTTCTACATAGGCTGACTAGACTCCAGTGGATGAACTTACACAGAGAGACATCTGGATTGAAAGGCTTGATTTGGTAGGCCTTAACATATACAACACTATGCACAAGTTCTGGTGGCAGGGATGAAGGGGGTTCAAATGGGGGAGGGAGTTTAAAATGCACAAAAATTCAATAAAAATATACATTGAGAAAAAAGAAAGAGGGATAGGAAAGAGGTGCTAACTATGCAGCAAAAGAAGCAAGGTTAACATATGAAGCTCTTGTGTTTTGGAAACAGTGAAGCAAAAAAAAATCAATTTCTCTTTCAAAAGCTCCTTTTCACTAAAATGGAGAAGAAAGAGAAACAAGGCATCAATTATGAGTCAAGGGTCACAGCATGACGTATTAGGGAGGCTGGCCTCCGGGGATGGTAGTTTCTGATGTAGATATCACTAGACGTGTCAAAGATCAAAACACTTAATCCATAACAGGTATCTTTGAATCCTTAGCAAGGAGCTCTGACCTGGGGACTATTCTGATGGTTCCTTCACAGTGTCCTCTTAGGAAATGGACAATAAGAACAGGACAACGGGAGCAGAAAAGAAATCGACTTCAATGTAGTTATTTATAGGCAGAAGGTAAAGATCACAAATTCCTCCCACATGGAACTGAGGGCCTGGACGGTTCTATTCCCCAAAGTCAGGAACCTCTGCTCCTTATGGTGAAAGAAAACCAATGAGGCTGGGGAGAGGGAACAGCTACTCCATGTGGCCAAGTCAATTCTTTTGTCAGAAGCTACAAATCTTTATTACTCAACATTGTTTTCAGAGATGGATGCACACAGGATCCCAAAGAGGGTCTGGGTGAAACCCAACACCACCCAGTAGCACAGGGTCATATGGTGAAAGTGAACAGTGATGAGGAAGGCAGATAAAGCTAACCCTCAGGATTAGGTTTGCATAGACCCTGACTGAGTGACAGATTTTTTGAAAGTTTTTGTCTAGGAAGAGGATCACCACATAAAGTTTGATTTGAGGGACACAAAGAAGGTTCTTTTGGAAAGGTGGGTAAAGAGGCTATTCTATTCTTCATGACAGCATGAGAATAATGTCCAAATGGTGCATATCATCACTTCCAGCTGAGTTAAAGAAAGACATAAACTAGATAAAAAGCAAACAATGAGCTCAGTCACCCACTGGGAAAGAACATATCTCAGAAACTGCTTTTAACACTCAAGGGAGCCTAGAGGAAATTCTCACTTCTCTTTCTCTCCAAACATATTTTTTCTAGATTGATCATGAATTAAGAAGATGATTTGGGGTGACCTTATTCAGAAAATGATCTTATTTTATCTTACTGGATCTGGAATTTTGGCAAATGTCTTAATATTTGTGAGGCATGTACGCACATTAGTCGTGGGTCCTGAGAGAAAACCCATGGACCTTATCCTCATCCACTTGACATTTTCAAACACAATCATTATTTGTCACACAGGGATCATAATTGTGGCAGCAGTTTTTTCTTTCAGGGAGTTCCGGGGTGATTTTGGTTGTAAAACTGTGGTCTATCTCTCAAGAATGGCCCGGGGCCTTTCCATCTGCACCACCTGTCTCCTCAGCATGGTCCAGGCTGTCACCATCAATCCAAGAACCACCCTATGGACAAAGCTCAAACCACAGACTACACGGCAAGTTCTTCCCCATCTCCTCCTCTTCTGGGTCTTTAATTCTCTGATAAGCTCCAACTTGCTCCACTACATCACAGCAGGCAGCAGTGTGAACATGTCTAGAGTTGGAATGTATGCTGGGTATTGCTATATGGTGCCACCCAGGCTCACAGTTAGGTTACTTTTCCTCTCTCTAATGACTATTCGTGATGCCATCTTTCAGACTCTCATGGGCTGGAGCAGTGGCTCCATGGCTCTCCACCTGTATAAACATCACAAGCGTGTCCTCTACCTTCACAGCTCCAGGTTTGCGAACAAGTCCAGCCCAGAAATCAGAGCTGCACAGAGCACTCTCATTCTCATGGCCTGCTTCCTCTGCTTTTATTGGGCAGATTTCATTTTCTCCTTCTACATGGGTTCCACCTTGACATATGATTCCTCAACACTAAATATTAAAATATTGTTAGAACTTGGTTATGCCAGTACCAGTCCCTTCATCCTGATCAGCAGGGGCATCCATGCAGCTAAACCCTTGTGTGCTCACTGAGGACTGCAAACAGTACATTCTACATCCAATGTGAACTAAAGTATATATGTTAGGAATGATTTGTCCAGATGTTCTAATCTACCAGACCATTATATTAATAATCTAGTACAGGAATTGCCTAGCCTAAGGATAGTTCAAGGGTTCAAGAATAGTCACAAGATATCATTATCAGCCCCCCAATATACTGTCACTGTCATGTGACATTCTTGCTTATCTAGGAAAAAATTTTGGATGTGTCACTACTCCTAGACATCAAAATTTGTTATTTTCCTGGAGCCTGAGCTTTTAATCAAACAGGAATCCCTGACAGCTTCCTACCTCTGTGTTCCCTCAAGTGGACCTCAGGTGTGGCCTTCTAAGAAAAGTTACTTAGCACCTACTAAGTATGAGCCATAACTTCCCAATGAACAATAAGTATAAGGGCAGACAGGAGATACCACTCATCTAAAGTCAGCTTGCAGGACAGACTGAAGATGACCATGAGGAAAGATAACTGGCCTCTAGGACCTTGTTCATGTGATCTCACAGCAATGGTGACAGATGCACAAGATCCATGCAAACTTCCTCAGACCAAAACACAGCGTAGAACTGAGAAAATGGGCAGCAGGCCCCAACCTCAGCCTAAGAACTATTGGCAGTTGGTTACTGCTGGGTGAGAGTTGATCTTCTTTAAGGGAGAGACTCTAGAGAAGCTGACTAGACTCCAGTGGATTAACTGCACTACGGGACCTCAGGGTACACAAACTTGACTCAGTAAGTGCATATATATATATATATATATGTATGTATATATGTATATATATATATGATAGCATGAAATCTGGTGGGGGGGAATATGGGAGGCTGCAGATGGGGAGGGGCTATAAAGATAATTAGGATGTTTATTATGAAGCACACAATACATTTAAAAAAAGAATCGAGGTCCCAGATTTAAGTCCACGCATTTACCTGTTTTTGCCAATGTGGAAGAATGAAACTAGGTCCGTATCTCTCACCCTGCACCCTGTTCTCATCTCCAAATTAATAAAAAAAACCTTGACATAAGGTTGGATACCCTGAATCTGATAGAGGAGAAAGTGGGCAATACACTAGATGTAGAACTTACAGGCACAGGACAGGACTTATGAACAGGACCTAAGTAACACAGGTACTAAAAACAACTATTGACAAGCAGGATCTTAAGAAACTGAAAAGTTTCTGTACAGCAGAGAATACCATCACTTGAGATAAGAGGCATCCTCCTGGATGGGAAAAAAATCTTTACCAGCTATAGAAAGACTAGAATATACAAAGATCTCAAAAAACAAAGTATCAAGGAAACCAACAACCCAATCAAAATTTTCAGGAAGGGATAAACAGAGTTCTCAAAAGAAGAAATGCAAATGGATGATATTTTCTTTAATGTACACATTTGGTAGTCATCAGGGAATGCTAATTAAAACTACTTTGAGATTTCATTTTATCCCAATCAGAATGGATGGTTAAGATCCTCAAAAACTCTGGCTAGAATGTAGGGAAAGGGGAACATTTACTCCCCTGGTGAGAGTATAAATTGATACAGCCAGTATGGAAATCTTTGTTAGGTTTCTGGAAGGCTAGAAATAGAACTACCACATGGTCCAGCTATACCACTCTTGTACCCAAAGGACTCTGTATCCTACTGCAGAGATACTCATCCATGTTCATTGTTGATCTATTCACAACATTCAGAAAATGGAAACAGCCTAGATCTCCACCACCTGAGCAATGGGTAATGGAAACATGCTACATTACACAGTGGATTATTATTTGGCTGTTAAGGAAAATGAAATTCTGAACTTCACAGATAAATGCATGGAACTGGAAACAATCGTCCTGAGTGAGGTGACCCAGACCCAGAAAGTTAAATATCACAAGTTGTCTCTCATGAATTGATGCTAGTTTTGAATTCTTAGATATGTGTGGTTCAATGGAAAATCCTTAGAGTTCAAACAACCAGTAATGTGGTATGGTGGAGATCATTGGACAGAAGATAGAATGCAGTAATACAAAGAGGGATGGAAAAGGAAGGGTTAAATAAGATGGGGAATGGGGGAGCACATGGAGGGATAACTAACACTTGGGGCATTTTTAAAAAGTCAAATGGTAACCTACTATATATAAATATATATATTTATTTATATACATTATAATATGTATGAATTAGTGACTTTTCTGTTGCTGTGATAGAAACACTGACAAAGGCAATTTATAGAATGAAGAGTTTGTTTGAGCTTACAGTTCCAGGGGCATTACAGTCCATCATGGCGGGAGGCGTGGTGGCAGAGGTGGCTGGAGGAGGAGCAGAAGCTAAGCTCTCAAATCTTCGAGCAGGCACAGGAAGCACAAAAGCAACTTGAGACCCAGCAAGGCTTAAGAATTCTCTAAACCAGCCTCAGTGATGGTTTCCCTCCAGCATAGCCATACACTCTAAGAACTCTCAAAACAGCACCACCAACTGGGGACAGAATGTCCAAATACTTGGACCCTATGGGAGACATTCTCATTCCACAATACATAAATTATAATATAGAAATATATATTATACTATAAAAAGAGTTCACATGGAGTTGTCTTATAATGAAGAGACAGCGGCCCTACCAGATAGCATAGATTAAGAAATTTAAAACCTAGTGCCAGGAATGGACTCCCTCTTTTGGATTTGTTGACCAAAGAGATTCCATAGATCCTCAAACAAAATTGGCTCTTGCCAATGTGTCGGGACTCAGGTTTGCTTTGCTTAGCGGGGGGACCTACTGGCTTTGGGGCAGAGAGACATGATCGGTGACAGAGCCTTAGACCCTGGGACCTGTGTCTTTTCTACAAGCTGCTTTATTTTAAAATTCAGAAGGTTTTTATACATCCCAAGGAACTAGCAGTCACATGGGATATGTCAGTCACACACAAAGATTTAGGTTACAAAGAAACAGGACATTTAGTCTGTAAGTTGGCACCAGAAGGATTCTTAAACTTTTACTCAAGGTTATCAATGCCCATCGGGTAATTAATTGGCGGGCCAAGAACTTGGACTTAGACAGACCCCAGGCTGTATGGAAGAATCCATCACTATCATTCTGATAAATGGATATAATACTAAACAATTCCTAATGACTTATTGTTATACCATAGATTAGTGCAGATCAACTCTCACCAAAGAAACTTCTTCTAGCCGAAGAGAGTAACACAGAGAGACACAACTGGTCAATATGCAAAGAATAAGGACCAGTGGAGCCCTTGGCCCCAAGTGGGACACTTACATCACACACTCTCCTCTCAAGGTTCAAGGATCAGTGAGGAGAGAAAGCAGAAACATTGTAAGAAGAGGTCATGGATGAATACAATGGAACTGTATTTCTTGTATACAACAGAGCAGCTACATTTATGAACCCAGAGCACTTGTGACAGCTTGTACAAGGTCTGCACGATCCCAAGCCAGGTGAAAAAAATACAGCGTGGATAGCAAGAAGCCCCATGAGCTATTGATTGACCAGGCCCCATGTAAGGGAACCACACAAAAAAAGCATTTGGGGAACAAAAGATTCAACTTGATAGGCCTTAACTAATAATAGAGGACATGAAGGGAAGGGAGTCAGGATGTGCAGTGGATCTGAATGGGAATACATGAGGGCTCTGAATATCACTGAAATACTTTTTATGGTATTCTCAAAGAACCAAGAAAATATTTTTTAATCCATGGTGGATAGGTGTGTCCTCCAAAAGAACCAGTTTCAGCTGAATATCTGAACCCTAGAAGACTCCATAGAGGGAGAGACAGTCACCCCTCCCATCCGATCGGTCAGCTTCAGTTGCATGAAGGGGTGCGTCTAAGGACAGACACAGAGGAAGCCAGGGAGGCCACAGGAAGTCACTATCTTGGTGGCACTCTGGTGGCGGTCAATCTGAAAAGACTCAGCTGAGATGTAGGGGGAAAGCCCATGGGTGCATGCCTTTGTCTTTTGTTTTATTCAATATTTTATTAATTTGTTTTTTTTATGTGCATGTGTGTTTTGCCTGAATGTAAGTAAGTGCACCCATGTAGTACAATACCCTTGGAGGACAGAAGAGGCTGTCAGATCCCCTGGAACTGGAGTTACAGACAGTTGTTAGCTGCCATGTAGGTGCTGGGAGTTGAACCCAGGTCTTCTGCAAGAACAGCCAGTGTTCTTAACCACTGAGCCATCTCTCCACCCCGGATGCATGCCTTTGTGAATAACTGTCTTCCAGACATCAGAAACTCTATACAAAAACCCGAATAGAATGCATTGTGCTGGCTTTGTCAGTCGGTCTAGGGACACTGTTGGGCCTGGGAGCCAAAAGAATGCAAGCATGGGCCTCCTAGAAGAGAATTTGGCTTTACACATTGGCACAGCAAGCAGGATACAGAGGATACAACAAACCACGGGAGTTTGGGAAGAGCAATGATGTTGTCTCTGATATGGAGAAAGGCTGAAGCAAAGTTGGGGGAGGGGAGAATGTGGGAAATCCCCATAATCATACTGGGGTTAGCAGCAGTCACGTGGATTACACAGTGGATGAGATATCTAACTGAAATGAGGCCACCTGCATGGATGAGGACAAGTTCAATGGGGGAAATCCCCAGGTGGCCACCATCTTGTGAAAGGCGTAAAATAGCACAGTTGCTAGAACAATGGGGGTCGCTGCCACATGTGTATGAAAATTCTTTAAGGACTATGAAAAGTCTAGAAAAAATTTTACAACCCCTGGAAGCAAAATGGAAATCAAAAGAAAAAGGTGATGCTGAAGTCTCTTGGCCATTTCTTTGCAAAATAAAAGACTTGTACAAAGTGGAAACAGTTGCCCCAGGGTGACTTAAAAGACTAAGAGAGAGCTGCCGGGGAATTCAGTATTGGCCTCAGAACTCGCAAATAAACCACATGGGAGAGAGAGGGAACTGGAGGTTTTTAACTTGCTTAAGGCTAGGGGACTATAGAGGAAAGAGAGCCCAGATCAGATCTGTGATACAAGGCTCATCCTGGAACCAGGAGTCCAGAGACCCTTGGAAAAGGACAGATAGTAATGAGAAAGGGAATGACCTAAAAATAAAAACAGCTGAAGCTACTCCTCAGATTCAACCTTTAATACAAAAAGAGAACAAAAGTCATGTTTCAACATGCTGATAAAAGCCTTAACAATGCTGTAGCCAGCAGAAAATACTCCACACAGAGATGTTGGGACTAGGGAAGACTTTCAAACAAGCAATAAAGGAGCCCCTCACCTCCTGACTAGTGAGGGTATGGGACATGGGAGCAAATAGTATTAGTTTAAGTCCTTCAGAAGCATCACAGCTGAGTTATATAACCACCCATCCATCCTTGAGACACAGGCTGTTTAACGTAGGCCAATTACAGGGGGGAGCAGTGCCTAATGGGATGGCTTGTGTGAGGCATTAAAGATACTTGGTCATCACAAATGGAGGCTCCCATGTTTAGCAGGGGCTGGAGAACCATATAAAAGGGACCGGTGTTACTGAGAGAACTAGGTATAAGGAAAACAATATATGATGACCTGTTCACTGGGCCAGATAGAACTGTGTTCACGAGAGATTTTAAAACAAAACAACAAAACAAACAACAACAACAAAAAAAAAAACCCTTGGGCCTTCTAGCAACCCACTCAGTTCCAAAGGCCAAAAATGTCGAAAATATATGGAAGCTTTTATCTAATCCTTAAAAGATTTTAGGGTTACCTCTTCAGAAGGGGGGAATGTTAGAGTAGCCAAAAAGCCCCATAAAAAAAAAAATCGAAGAAGAAGAAAGAGTACATGAAGTTATCAGAAAAAAAAGTGATGGGGAGATATGGGAGCTGTTGGAAGGGAGGGAGTGGGCATGGATTTGATCAAAACACCTTATACGCATGTATGAAATTCTCAATAAATTATTTATTTAAAAAAAGAAAATGAAAAAAAAAGAAGCATACAAAAGGGAAGCTTTAAAAAGAAATCTGCCACTTTTAAATGTAAGGAGAAATGGGGCCAGAGAAATGACTCAGAGGTTAAGACTACTGGCTGCTCTTGCAAAGGTCCCAGGTTTGGTTCCCAACATCTACGTGGCACCTAACAACCATTTAAAAGTCCAGATCCATGGAATCTGATGCCCTCTTCTGGCTTCTATGGGCATTGTATGCATGTGGTGTACTTACATACACACAGGCAAAACATTCATACACATAATGTAAAAATAAATTAATTAAATTTTTTTAGTATAAGGAGAAATCATCTACAGCAGTGTTTCTCAAACATTGTTCTGTACATAGGTGCCATCAGAATCACTTGGGTAGTGTCTCCAAAAGCTGGCTCCCTTCCTAGATCCCCTTTAACAAAAGTTCAAGGAAAGATGACAGAAATCCTCATTTCAAAGTTTCAAAATTGATTCTCAGACAAAGCCTGGTTTGGGAACTGTTTTTAGACACTTTTCTCATTGCTGTGACCAAATAAGCTGACAAGAAACAACTTAAGGGAGGTTTAAAGTTTGAAAGGATCATTCCATCCTGGTGGGAAAGACCTTATAGCAGGCAGGGAAGTCATGGCAACGGGAGCAGGAAGATGGCTGGTCACACTGCATCTGCCCTCAGGAAGCAGAGCATGAACAGAAGTGTGGCTGAGCTATCAAACCTCAAGGCCCACCCTCAGAGACTTACTTCCTCTTCCAATGAGGTTCTACCTCCTAAAGATTCCACAACCTTCTAAAACAGTCCACCATCCAGGGACCAAGTCAAAGGCATGAACCCCTATGGGACATTTCATATTTGAAGTATGTGGCTTGAATATGAACTGTCCCCCACAAGCTCATGTATTGAACACTTGATCTCCCAGTAGGTAGTGCCATTTTGGGAGGTGGTGCAAACTTCAGAAGGTGGGGATTGGCTGATGACAGGCATGCCTTTGAAGGCTACATCAGGCCTTTGACCTTTTCCTCTTTCTCTGCCTTCTGTCCACCATGAGGTGAACAGTTTGTCCCTGCACACACTCCCACCACCATTAATGTACTGTCTTTCCTCAGACTCAAAGTGATGGTGCCAAGCAAACCATCACTTGAAACCCTGAAACTGAACCAAAATAAATCTTTTATCTTTTGAAAAATAATTAATTAATTAATTAATTAAAAAAGCTTAATTCAACAGGGACCTCAAGAATGGTATGGAGCCTTAATGGTTTTGCTAAGTCCCTTATTGGGGCAGGACCTTTGTAAAGTAAGGGAGGCTTTGTCAGATCTAAATGACTCAAACCAGTAAAACGTGTCTGTAAAATAATAGAACAATCTACAAGAGATATATAAAAGACAAGACAGAAAAAGAGGTCCATTTGGGATACTCAAAGGTAGATGTGGCAAGAATTATGTCTAGCCCAAGTTCCTAAAGAAAAAATTGACAAAAAAACGAACTCTGTACTAAGGAGTTTCTGGAAGGTTTTAAAATCAGAAGAATGGTTCACAAAAGGCATATGAAGAATAAAAACTGTCCCAGGAGTGGTTAAGAATCCCCAAATGTTAAAAAAAAGCCCATTTCTCTCCTCAGAAAGGCTATACTAGGAGTGGAGGCAGTTTTTCCCACCAGGGCCTCTCCCAGAAGCCAGGTATGGTCAATGGAGAGACAAAAGGGAAACACAACAGACACCCAAAAGATCCAGAACATTATTAGGGAATACTTTAAAATCTCCATAGTCTATTAAATTTGTAAACTTAAAAATAATGGATGGCTATCTAAAATCACGGAAACCACCAAAGCTAAACCAAGAAGAGATCAACAGTTTAAACAGACCCATAACATATAAGGAAATCGAAACAGTAATACAAACTTCCCAAATAAAAAAAGCCCAGGCCCGGATGGATTTACAGCAGAATTCTATCAGACATTTAAAGAAGACCTGCAACCAATACTACTTAAATTATTCAAAATGAAAGAAACAGAGGGAAAACTCCCAAATTTCTTATATGAAGCCAACATCACCCTAATACCAAAACCAGGTAAAGACACAACCAAAAAAGAAAACTATAGACCCATATCCTTAATGAACATAGATGCAAAAATTCTCAACAAAATATTTTCAAATCATTTAGAGATGTATGTACATCAAAAAGATCATTCACCATGATCAAGTAGGCTTTATTCCAGAGATACAGGGATGGTTCAATCTATGCAAGTCAATAAACATTATAAATCATATAAATGGACTCAAAGACAAAAATCACATCACCACCTCAACAGATGCAGAAAATTCTGCATGCATTCATGACAAAAAATTGTAAAGGGAATTGGACTGAAGGAAACATGCCTCAACATAATTAAAACTGTATACAACAAACACAGAGCCAACATCATTCTAAATGGAAAAGAACTGAAGCATTCCCATTAAAATCAGGTCTTGGTGGGTCTCTGAAACCATAGAGGAAAAGCTGACGACACCTGCACGCTTGCATCCTTCATGCCTCTAAAGCCAGCACCACTTGAATGACACTGCCAATGATGGCTTCCAGTCTGGGATGGACCCTGGCCTGCTTCATCCACACAGGCAGCTTTTCTAGGCTGCGGGTTTCAAAGAGCAGAAAAACCCTCTGGCATTTTGGAGGCCTAGCTGGATGTGGTCCTGCCCCATGGTACTCCTTCCATTGTTCCACTTCAAATCCACAGGCCTCTCTTTAAAGGCTCTGATCTTATTAAAGAGAAGCTCTCCTTCAGCACAAGTCTTAGATCTAACATTAATCTCCCTAGTGTTCTTTTTCTTTTTTTAATATTTTTTAACAGAGCATAAGGTAGGGGTTTATTTACAGAAGAGTGGGTGCCCACGTTTATTGCCCCTCTCCCTACCTGCAGCTAAGGTTAACTGATGGTGTGGGAGGAGTAAGTGACTCCTCCCTCCACTCCTTGAAGAGTGTGGGAAGGAGGTGTGACTATAGATTGCTGGCATAGTGGTGGGAGGACATGTTCAGGTCACACTCCACTCTTTCCTCCGGCTCTTACATTCGTTCTGCCAACCTCTTGCGCAAAAGTTCCTGAGCCTTGGAGGGAGTGGCAGGTGTGGGATAATCTTTCTCCATTGTGGCAAGGCACTGAACTTTCAGGTCTCTGCATCATCTGTTTTCCATGGGATGTTGGCCAATTTCAGTGGGATTCCATCTACTATAAAAACACACAGCAAGAAGCAAGAACATCTAAACAGTGACTGCTATAGTAACTTATGGGTGTAAACAAATGCTTGGTTGGTACTTTAGCAGGTGTATCATTTCCATCTAACAAAGCAACTGCAGTGACTTCCCACTGGGACCTATATTCTTCCCTGCCACAGGGGGTTGGCTGGGTCTACAGTACCAGATGTGAGTTCCACCCCTAGGTGCAGGCATTACATCCAATCAAACATTTGCTGGTTGTACATACATCAGATGCTGCACTATTGCACCAGCAGGAACATCTTGTTTGGCACATTAGTAGTGCAACACATGGGGTCCATCACTGAGTAGAATTATAGGGGACGATTCTCCCCCCATCATCTGCATATTGCCTTTGGCACCATGAAAGCCACCCATCCAGTGGCTGGGAGTTTCCAGCTTAGTCCAAGCTTGATTTCTCCCTCTCCCACACTCACATAATGCAGCGTCTTCAGCAACAGGGTTTTTTCCATCCACTTCCAATATACAACCAACATTATTGGCAATGGCTTTTATTTGTGGGGGGGATCTCTAGTGTCCCTCAGGCCAAAGGCTCATAGGGGGGCAACCCACCCCTGGCACTGGGATTTTCATTTAACAACTGTATTGCTTCTGGAAGGGCTTTTTTTCCATCCAATAGGGTTCCTTCTTTGTTTAAAGGTTTTCGTTTTTTATAGTGTCTAGAGCTCTTTTTCTGTACAAACAATACATTCTGCATTGCTTTCTGCCCACTTATGTTTTTCCACTCTAGATCTCCGTATATTCAAAATTAATAACCATGCTACACATTCAACACTAGGCTGTCTTGAAATTTCCTCTGCCAAAGAAATTAGTCCATTACTTTTCAACTTAACTTCAGGCAAGCTCTTAGGCTGAAAGAAGACTTTACAAAATATCCCAGTTGCTGCTAAGTCCTTGTTTCCCTCTGGAACTACATTGTACTCAGCACTACTTTCTTCCAGGCTCCTTCTAGATGGCCCCGTTAAGCTCTGCTTACAGAATTCAACTGCTTTACTACTCCAAACTTCCAAAGTCATCCACGTTCCTCTAAAAACCCACACGGTGAGGTTCTTGGAAACAACAGCCTACTCCTGGTACCAACTTCTGTGTTAGTTACTTTTTTGTTGCTGTGATAAAACACCATGACTAAGATCAGTGAGAGAAGGAACAGTTTATTTGGCTTATGGTTCCGGGGTGGGGGTGTCCATCGTGGTAGGGAGGCCTGGTGGCAGGAGGTAGCCAGAGAAGAAAGCCAAGTGATCACATCTTCAAGCAGGCACAGGAAGGACACTGGAATTGGGCATGGCTAAATACCCTCAAAGCCCACCTCCAGTGATGTGCTTCCCCCAGCACGGCCACCTGAAGGTACCATGACCCTCCCCAAACAGAGCCATGAACTGGGGACCAACTCTTCAAATACTTGGAGCTTATGGGAGACACATTCGAACCTGCACAACCTCCTATGAAGAAAACTTTGTGTCGTTGTTTTCAAAACAGAATGAAAGCCCCCTGGTGAATTTATGTCTACTGTGTTCCTCCAGAACATTCCTCCACTCAGCATTGAATTGCTGAATGATGGCAGATTAAATCTGAATCATTGTTTTGCTAAATCTGTTTCAGCTCCCCTACATGGTAATAACTTGTACATTTTGTCAACTAAAATAATTTCAAAGTAAATTATACTTGTAGATTCATGACATTATCATTACATCCCATGGGGGCAAAATTTGTATTACAGTGTCTACTTTGGACAAGCTGTCATTTAATAAAATGCTTAAAAAAAAAAAAGGAAAAAATAAGACAAAGTTGCATACACACAAAAGAAGGACTTCTTGGTGAGGGCATGCATCCTTCCTTCTGCATCAAGTCAGAACCCAGAGCAAGAATCAGACAGCACCTCCCAGGAAGTCCCACTGGGCTCTGCCCAGAGACCACACTGAAGACTAGCCACTGGACGTGACCTCTTCCAGTCTCAGAAGCTTCTTTCAAATTGGACCCTGGCTTTGAAAGTTAAAGGAGGGGAAGGGGCGGGACAGGAAAAAAGTCCACGACCCCCGGATGCCCTGGGCACTTCTCCTCACCACAGCCTCCTTGTCACCACACAGGCAGGATCATTAGGACCAGAAAGTTTCTGGCTGAGCAAATGCCAGGCACCAGGGAGCGCACAGAGCTGCCTCCCAAATGGAGACCTGCGGGGGGAGCCTTTTCCCCTGGCGAAGCCCAAGTCCTGACAGCAGTGAGAGCTGCGGTGAGACCTGGGACTGGAGGGTGATAAACAGGGCCTGGCAGGTGCTGGGAGGACACCACCCACAGCCGCCACTGACTGCACAGGTGAGTGCTCCCTCCCTGGTCTGCTGATTGGGGCCGCCTTTGACTCTGGGTGGGAAGCTGTTAGCAAGGCTGGCTAGGGTGAGAGAAAGGTCTCACTGTCCCTGTCACTGAAGAGGAGGAAGGTTTCAGGACCCTGGGAGGACGCAGCCTGTCACTTCCCACCTGCCATCTAGAATTCTTATTCTCTTCATGAGAGAGCCTGTGTGCAGCAGGGTGTGTGGTGCCTGTGCCAGAGCCTTTCATTACACGGGCCAGGGAGGGACAGGAGAGAGTGAAGGGATTTCAGCCTGCCTGTGGGAAACCTTTACATTTCGCTTTCTGCACGGCCTTTGTGTGTTTTCCCTCACAGAGCTGAAAGA
>NW_008337055.1:136852-138890 GCF_000622305.1 Nannospalax galili
CGGCTATGAACCGTCCTTAACTCCAGTTCCAGGGGAATCCGAAACCCTCTTCTGACCTCCGTGGCTTTGCACGACATGGGTGCACTCACACACATGCAACCAATATAGTCGTACACATAAAATTAAAATAATAAATAAAATATTTTTAAAAATACTTTCATATATTAACAAAACTAATTTTGTTGTAAGTTCTGTTACATTCTAATTATTACAAAGAACATTCTTTGAGTCATTATTTCTTTTAGTAACAATCCTCCCATAATTATTATTTTTATTCCCTAGAAGTATGATTTCCATTGACTGAGACCAAAAAAACAGACAAAAATTAGGAAGTGTTTTTTAGTAAGAATCAGCATAACTCATCATCTAAACAATGGCACTTACGAAGCCAAGCAGGAGGCATTCCCGTTCCTGCAATCCCAGCACTTGGGAACTGAGTCAGGACTGTGAGTTCCAGGCCACCCTGAGTTACATAGTGAGAGCCTGGCTCAGAAAACAAACAACAAACAAGACAAAGCAGAGACAAAAATGCCATTTTGAGAGATGGAGAAACACTAAATAAAATGAGGTTACTCTGATAAACAGTGACTGGGAGCTGAAGCCTGCGTAACCTGTCCTGAGCTGTTCATTTAACGATACCCCGTCCTTGCTTCCTTCACCCACATGAGCTGTCTTCTCAGCACACAAAAGCACTTGCATCAAAAATTGCTCTTTTGTATCCATATCATAGTTTTCTCTGAATAGAGTGACTTCTAGATTTCCATTTCTGAGAAACATGTTGAGCGTCTGGAGAACATTTCCTGGTATAGGTCACAAAAATATGCTTAATAAAATTGTTTAAAACTGTAACAGAGCAGAATAAGCCAGAAAATAAAAGCCTGCGGATCCCAGAAAGCGAGCAGGGGCCATGAACAGCGCTTGCCTTGAAAGTTTCCGTGGTCCTTCCTGCTTCAATAGGAAGGCCAGAGGCATTCTTGGCATGTAAATAAGCAGGGATGTGGTTTAGAGACCACTTTTCTAATGTGGGGTCTGAGAGATCATATCCTTGGGGGTCTAGCGTCCCTTAGTCTTCAGGATGGGGTAATTTAGACTTCTTCATTATGATTTTTTGTTTCTGAATTTTCTGTTTCCTAGACCTAAGGTATAACAGCGTATACTTACATAGAATTATGGAAAGCACACTTGACACTACCAAGGGCTTTGAGACAATGATTCTTTAGTGCATATGTCAGCGCACTGAGCCCAAACAGTACACAGTATATGGCAGAGCACCATCTCCTCTCTGGTTACAAGTGAGAATTTGGTTTTAAGTCATGTAATTATGTTCAAGGCCAGGCATATAGCAAATGGAAAAACCAGGATTTGAACTCAGTGCGGCTAATTGCAACTCTGTTCTTGTGAATCTTGAACCTTGTGCTTCTCAAGCTTGACGATATCCCTAAAGCACCAAGAATATGTGTCCAAACCCATACAGGTCATTTGCTATAGAGACCCTGGTGATGAGATTCACACATGCTGGAACTTGCTGCGAATGAATTTTTGAGCATACATGCAAAGACTTTATCTGGAGCAGTTATGAGTGTAGTTTTTGTCCAGTTTAGGTAAAACAATGTCTAGATAACAATGGATAACTTCCTTATTCCACAATCTATTAGTGATGTCTCAGAGAACAGAGTGGATCATTTAAAACATAAGTATTCTGACCATTAGAACATCCATGAGGAAATACAGAAAGTGAAAATATTAAATCTCTTGAAAGATGCTTCATGTCCTCTAGGATGAGGGAAAGCCTGGAAATTTAACCCATCTCTTCCTGTGAGGAGACACTGAGTGCCCTTCTGACTGTTTTCTCCAAGGGGGGTTGGGTTGTCTTCTCCAGGCCTTTTGGGGTTTTTGTTTTGTTTTGTTTTTTAATTATTTAATAACCACATAATTAGAAGAAACATTTCATTACTGCAGCATTGACACATTCAATAACAATTTCCAGAGCTAAGATGCATCTCCTTCAAATTTGGCTGTAAATTTTAAGGTTTAAGGT
>NW_008337055.1:139017-139326 GCF_000622305.1 Nannospalax galili
ATTCAGTTTAATGCAACTAACACTAAGATGTTTGCACATACATTTCTAATCTCTGTATATCTAATTATTACTAGTCACGGTTACTTCTTGAGCTCTTTGGTATCTGAGCATGGATATAAAGTCATCATATAGATTTCAATGGTAATGTTTTTCACATCTACTAATTATTAAGGAGCAAAATTTTATGCTTTGAAGAATTATTTTTTTCTTTTTTAAAATTTATTTATACAACCACTTCCCAGATAGCACCCTCCCATATCCTCCCTCCCCCACTAGAGCCCTTAAACTCTGACCCTGATACTGTCTGCT
>NW_008337055.1:140452-141226 GCF_000622305.1 Nannospalax galili
TAGTCGACCTAGTCGGCAAGGATCAAAAACTGTCCTTTATGTCCCTCTGACCAAATTAGTATAGGCCTCAAAGTATGTCTGTTGAACATCCAAGAAGGTTAGTTCCGCCAGTCTGGTACTTTTAATTACCATATGCCATGTAGCTAGAGCTTGGGCAAAGACCAAACTCTCTCAGATAAACCTTGCCTAGGCAAATATTACATTCTTTGATCTGGTGTATGTTTAATTTGTCAGTAGGTTGTTGGCCTAATATGGTTCCCTCTGGTTTTCTAAAACTAGGTAGGCATTGTTGATCTCTCACATTGTCTAACCCTTCCACCATGGTTTCCCCATTTAAGGTGCCCCCGTTTTTTCCATTTCTCCCTTAATAATACCCTTCTCCTATGGTCCCACCTCTCTTGAGCTCCTTCTTTCCCTTTATCCCCTAGGTCCTTGTATGACTTGCCCCCCCACCTTAAAATAGCCCCATTATTATCCATACCTCCCTTGTTAACACCTGGTTCCTACTGTTCTTCTCTTTCAGGTTCTTTCTTTACCTTTACCTCCCTGGTTCCTCTTCATTATCCTGGTTCCTGTAGTTATGTCTGGATACATACTCATAAGGATTTGGTGCTAGGATCCCCATATGAGGGAGAACATATGCCTTTTGTTTTTCTGAGTCTGTTACTTCACTTAACATAACAGTTTCTAGTTCGATCCATTTACCTGCAAATTTCATGATTTCATCTTTCTTTACTGCTGAGTAAAACTCCATCGTATATATGAACCACATTT
>NW_008337055.1:143238-144926 GCF_000622305.1 Nannospalax galili
GTAATTGATGTCGGGTTTAGAAAATCCTTTCCTACACCTTTATCTTGTAGGTTATTGCCAATGTTTTCTTCTAAGAGATTCAGAGTTTCAGGCTTCACATTGAGGTCTTTTTTGGTCTTTTTGAGACAGGGTCTCCCTGTAGCCCCAGCTGTCCTGGAACTCACTATGTAAACCAGGCTGGCCTTGAACTCACAGAGATCTGCCTGCCTCTGCTGCCTGAGTGCTGGGATGAAAGGTGTGTACCATCATGCCTGACACATTGAGGTCTTTGATCTATTTGGAGTTGACTTTTGTGCAAGGTGAAAGGGGTTTAGTTTCATGCTTCTACAGGTAGAGATCCAGTTTTTCCAGCATCATTTGCTGAACATGCTGTCTTTCCTCCAGTGAATGTTCTTGGCTCTTTTGTCAAATATCAGGTGGCTGAAATTGAATGTACTCATATTGGGTCTTCAATTTTGTATCCTTGATCTATGGGTCTATTTTTGTGTCAGTACCATGTTGTTTTTATGACTATAGCTCTGTCATATAGGTTAATATCTGGTATAATAATTCCCCGAGCATTGCTCTTAGTGCTCAGGGCTGCTTTGGCTATCCGAGGTCTTTTGTGCTTCCATATGAATTTTGGAATTTTTTTTTCCAATTCTGTGAGAAATGTCATGGGGATTTTGATTGACATTGCATTGAATCTATAAATGGCTTTTGGTAGGATGGTTATTTTCACAATATTAATTTTTCTAGTCCATGAGTATTGGGAAGTCCTTCCATCTTCTGATGTCTTCCTCAGTCTCTTTCTTTAAGGATTTAAAATTTTCATTGTAGAGGTCTTTAATGTCTTTGGTCAGGTTTATTTCAAGATTTTTTTTTTGCAGCTATTGTGAAGGGGAGGGTTTCCATGTGCTCTTTCTCTGATTGCTTGTTATTGGTATATAGAAAGGCTATAGACTTTTGTAGGTTAGTTTTGTAACCTGCCACTTTACTGAACGTGTTAATAATTTCTAGGAGTTTTCTAGTGGAATTTTTGGCATCTCTTAGATATAAGATCATATCATCTGCAAAAAGGGATAATTTGGTCTTTTCTTTTCCAGTTATTACTCCTTTAATTTCCTGCTCTTGTTTTATTGCTCTTGCAAGAGTTTCAAACATTATGTTAAAGAGAAGTGGAGGTAGTGGACAGCCTTGTCTGGTTCCTGATTTCAATGGGAATGCTTCCAGTTTTTCTCCATTTAGAATGACGTTGACTGTGGATTTGTTGTATATAGCTTTAATTATGTTGAGGTATGTTCCCTCCAGTCCAATTCTCTCTAGTACTTTAAACATAAAAGCATGTTGAATTTTGTCAAAGGCCTTCTCTGCATCTATTGAAATGACCATGTGGTTCTTGTCGTTGAGCCCATTTATGTGATTTATGACATTTATTGACTTACGTATATTGAACCATCCCTGCATCTCTGGAATAAAGCCAGCTTGATCATGGTGGATGATCCTTTTGATGTGTGTCTGTATGTGGTTAGCAAGTATTTTACTGAGAATTTTTGCATCTATGTTCATTAAGGATATGGGTCTATAGTTTTCTTTTTTGGTTGTATCTTTACCAGGCTTTGGTATGAGAGTGATACTGGTTTCATAGAAGGAATTTTGGAGTTCTCCCTCCATTTCTATCTTTTTGAATAATTTGAGCAGTATTGGTT
>NW_008337055.1:145198-170845 GCF_000622305.1 Nannospalax galili
GGTTCCCCTTTCATCTCTGATTTTGTTGATTTGGAGGTGCTCTTTCTTTCTTTTGGTTAACTGGGCTAGCAGTCTGTCAATCTTGTTTATCATTTCAAAGAACCAGCTCTTGGATTCATTGATTCTTTGTATTGTTTTCTTTGTTTCCATTTTATTAATTTCCACTCTGATTTTCGTCATTTCTTCTTGTCTGCTGGGTTTGGGTTTCATTTGTTGTTGCTTTCCAAGTGTCTTGAGCTGCAATGCTAAGTCATTTATTTGTGGTCTTTCCTATTTTTTAATGTAGGCACTTAGAACTATAAACTTCCCTCTAACGACAGATTTCAGTGTGTCCCAGAGGTTTTGTTGTATTGTATTGTCCTTTTCATTTAGTTCCAGGAATACTTTTATTTCTTTCTTAATTTCTCTTTAACCCATTCATCATTCAGGAGTGTGTTGTTTAATCTCCATGTGTTCATGTGGTGATTAGGGCTTCTTCAGGTGTTGATTGTAAGCTTTATTGCATTGTGGTCTGATAGAATGCATGGAATTATTTCAGTCTTTTTGTATTTGTTGAGGTTTGTTTTGTGCTCCAGTACATGGTCAGTTTTGGAGAACGTTCTGTGGGGCGTTGAATAGAAAGTATATTCTTTGGTGTTTGGGTGGATTATTTGGTAGACGTCTGTTAGGTCCATCTGATATATAGTATTGTTTAATTCAGATGTCTCTCTGTTAATTCTCTGCCCTGTTGACCTATCTAATGGAGACAGTGGGGTATTGAAGTCCCCTACTATTAACGAGTTGGAATTAATCTGATTCTTAACATCCTGTAGCATTGTTTTTATGAAGTTGGGTACACCAGAGTTTGGTGAATATATGTTCATGATTGTAATATCTTCTTGGCCAATTGTTCCTTTGATCAGAATGAAGTGGCCCTATTTATCTCTTCTGATTAGTTTTAGTCTGAAGTCTATTTTGTCAGATATTAGAATTGCATCTCCTCTTTTCTTAGTACCATTTGCTTGGAATATTTTTTTCCATCATTTCACTTTAAGGTAGTGCCTGTTCTTAAAAGTGAGATGGGTTTCTTTCAGACAGCAAAAAGACAGGTTTTATTTCTTAACACATTTAACAAGCCTGTCTCTTTTGACTGGGGAGTTCAGTCTATTGATATTTAAAGTTATTAATGAAAGATGTGTATTAATTCCTGTCACTTTGATTTATGTTTGCATTCTTGGTCAAGACTCAAAGGCTACATATATGCATATATACATATATATGCAGCCATATATATATAAGAATATATATTCTTTCTCAAAATGGTAGAAGAATATGCTTTTTCTAAATACATCGAGACACAAGGCAGAGCCAGGTGTGGTGGCACATGCCTTTAATCCCAGCACTTGGGAGGCAGAAGCAGGCAGATCTCTGTGAGTTCGGGGCCAGCCTGGTCTACATAGTGAGCTCCAGGACAGCTGGGGCTAAAGACAAAAAAAAAAGAAAAGAAACAAGGCAGAGTGCTCTTATGAAATCAAGGAGAACTAAATATTTTTTTATTTTTACATTTATAAGTGCAACTTACTCAACTTCTCTTTGCCTTATACACACACGCACACACACACACACACACACACACACACACACACACACAAAATCAGGAATTGGTGATCATCTTTATCTCAAGACTGTTGTATCATTTATGACACATACACTTTTAGCTTCTCTGTGGACCAGATGGATACAGCTCAAGGTAGGAAGGACCAGTTCATACCGGAAACAGGTCCAGAAGCCCCAATAGTGTCACTGCAGCTCCCACTTTTGGAAGGAGCATATTCTTCTCACATCTAATCTCAGCCCTGATCCCACAGTTATTTACATTTCTTTGCATTAGAAACTACTAAAGTCTTCATTTTCAGGGAAACAACCAACAGAATAAACATTCCTATTGGAATGTACATGTACATGGATTGAGTGATTGTTCTTAAAGCTTTGTACAGCAGATTTGGTCTTTTAGAAGAACAGGAGGGTCCTTCTGCATGTCAGTCCCACCTGTTCTATAAGAAATAAAATCACTGTGTTGACCCTCCTCTTTGTAGACTGGCAAGTGGTTCAGGTCCATCTGACGGGGTCTCCACGGCCTCCATGAACAAGAGGACGGGTGACTCACCACAGTTACAGGACATTTTGAGAGACGCTCCACAGACCCCTGCAACTTAGTTGACCTTGGAGGGCAAGAAGCAAAAACTGTCCTTTATGGCCCTCTGACCAAATTAGTATAGGCTTCAAAGTGTGGCTGGTAAACATCCAAGAAGGTTAGTTCCACCAGTCTGGTACTTTTAATTACCATGTGCCATGTAGATAAAGCTTGGGCAAAGATCAAGCATTCTCAGATAAACCTTGGCTAGACATTAAAAAAAAAAAAAGAAAGAAAGAAAATCACAACTGTGGCAAAGACGTGACCTAACAACATTCATGAAGAAAACAAGGTGACCTTGTCCTTGTCCTGACCTCGTCCTGATCCTTGACTACGTGCTGTTCAGAAAGTGCCCAGGTGCCGATAATCATTAAGTACAATACTGTGTTCAAAGACTGAGTTAAACAGGGAAAGGGAGAGAGTTACTCTGTGTCTCAGAAGCTGGTCCCCATGCTGAATTACAACTTGGAACTCTTTTTAAAGAACATTTTTATTGAATGTTTGTGTGTTTTACATTAATTAAATTTAGACCCCCTTCCCCATCCGCACCGCACATACTCCCACTTCACATTTCTGCATTCTGTTGTATATGTTAACTCTTGTCTGGTCAAACATTTGTACCCAGATGGCCCTCAGTGCAAGTTCATCCACTGGAACCTAGTCAGCCCTTCTAGTGTTGTTCCCTTAAAGAAGACCAATTCTCCCTCACCCAGCAGTGATCAATTGCCAATAGTTCCTTAGCTAAGGGTGGGGCCTGCTGCCCATTTCCCCTGTTCTCTAAAACTTAACCAGCTGTGGCTTTCTGTGTGCATCACACTCTGTTATATGAGGAAGTTTTTCTGGTGAGATTTGAGGGATGCATTAGTGTTCTCTCTACCCCCTGTTCTGTGATGTTCCATGTGCCTTAGGTATAGAGGTTCCACCGTAGACGTGTCACTTAGGGCTGAGCATCTCTCAGACATATATTCTCTGTGTGTGACCAGTTATGAAATTTTGTAATAGCCTCTATCCGTCGCAAAAAGGAACGTCTTTGATGAGTGATATATAGTATACATCTCTGTAAACATAAGGATACATATTTAGTATAAGCAAGAAATTTCATTTGTTTAGAGATAGGACAGAGACAGAGTTTTCTCTAAGATCTAATGTCTCCAGTTATGTGTGTTTGGCTATATTTACAGTGCCACCCATGAGTCCCCTCCCATCGAGAGGGCTTTAAGTCCAATTATGTAGCTGTTGATTTCCCCCTAGATAAAAGTGCCACTACTGCACCGATAGAGATAGTTTGCTGTGCAAGTCATTGTGGTTGATAGGCTTTAGAGCTGGGTTAGAAAACTGACTGATTTTCTCCTTTAGCAACTTGCATAGTAACCTCAAGAATGATAAGAACTAGTCTTCAGGGAGAAGGCTTCCATGTCAGTTCCAGCTCTGTTGCTCCAAATCCTGTGTCTGAAATATGTACTATCTTCAGCAATAGGGTCTTACCTTCAAGTTCTGTGAGGTAATTAAGGACTATGGCAATAGCATGTGTTATTTTGGGAGTCTCTTGACCAACAACTCAGAGGGAAGCTTCCTGTCTGGCACTGTGTTCCTTGTTATATAGCCTTCAGGTATACACAAGCAATCATGTTCAGATATTGTATATGTATTTTTCAAGGGATTTTTGAGTTAATACATTTTCCTCTAACTTTTTACACCACCTAAGCTTTATTTATCTCTCTTTTCTCCCTCTCTGACTAACCTCCCTCCTCCTGTCCCAGTTTCAATACTTCCATCTCTATTTTTCCTTGATAATACCTGTCTCCTATTATCCCCCCTCTTTTGAGTTCCTTCTTCACCTTCACCCCTTGGTTCCATTCCCAGTTGAATGCCCCCATTATCCCCATTTCCTCCCTTGATAACATCTGTTTCCTATTATTCCCCTCTCTCAGGCTCTTTCTTTCTCTTCACCTCTGTGCTTCCGTTCCATTTTCCTGGCTCTGTTGTTACATCAGGATATATTCTCACATATAAGGAATTGGTGCTAAGATCTGCAATGAGGGAGAACATATGTCACTTTTCTGAGTCTGTGTTGCTTCACTTACTATAACATTTCTGGTTCCATCCATTTACCTGCAAATTTCATAATTTCATCTTCCCTTATTGCTGAGTAAAACTCAATTGTGTAAAGGTACCACATTTTCA
Source organism: Nannospalax galili (assembly GCF_000622305.1). Taxonomy (NCBI): domain Eukaryota; kingdom Metazoa; phylum Chordata; class Mammalia; order Rodentia; family Spalacidae; genus Nannospalax; species Nannospalax galili. The sequence goes on from NW_008337055.1 coordinate 149,556, forward strand.
TTATCCATTTTTCAGTTGAGAGGCATTTAGATTGTTTCCATTTCTTAGCTGTTGTGAAAACAGCAGCAACAAATATGGAAGTACAGGTATCTTTACAGTAAGATGAGTCCTTTGGGTATATGCCAAGGAGTGATGTAACCAAATCATGTGGTAGATACGTTTTTAGTTTTTTTAAGAGTTCTCCACACTGCTTTCCATAGTGGTTGCATGAGTTTGCAGTCCCACCAGCAGTGAATGAGAGTTCCCCTTTCTCCACATCCTCACCAGCATTTGGTGTCATTTGTTCTCTTGATCTTAGCCAGTCTGTCTGGGATAAGAGGAAATCTCAAAGTGAATTTGAGCTGCATTTCTCTAATTACTAAGGTTGTTGAACACTTTTTAAGGTGTTTCTTAGCCATTTTTATTTCTTCATTTGAGAACTCTCTATTCAGTGCCTTCACCCATCTTTTTATTGGGTCGTTTATTTTCTTGTTTCTTTGTTTTTGGGGTTCTTTGTCTATTTTGGATATTAATCCTCTGTCAGATATTTAACAGGTGAAGATTTTCTCCGACTCAGTGGGTTTCCTCTTCACTTCCTTGGTTGTTTATTTTGCTGTACAGAAGCTTTTTAGTTTAATGAGGTCCTACTTGTTGATTGCTGACCTTAGTTCCTGAGCAACTGGTGTCAGATTCAGAAAGTCTTTTCCTACACCTTTATCTTGTAGGGTATTGCCAGTGTTTTCTTATAGAAGCTTCAGCATTTCAGGTTTTATATTGAGGTCTTTAATCCACTTGGAGTTGACTTTTATGCAAAGTGAAAGATAAGGGTCTAATTTCATTCTTGTACTGGTGGAGATCCAGTTTTGCCAACACCATTTGCTGAGGATGCTGTCTTTCCTCTAGTGTGTATTCTTGGCACCTTTGTCAAATATCAGATGGCTGAAATTACATGCAATACTGTTTGGGTCATCTGTTGTGTTCCATTGATCTACATGTCTGTTTTGTGCCAGTAACATGCTGTTTTTATGACTATAGCTCTGTAACATGGTTTTGATAGAATCATCATTTTCACAATATTAATTCTACCAATCCATGAGCGTGATAAGTCCTTCCATTTCCTGATATCTTCTTCTATCTTTTTCTTTATAGAGTTAAAATTTTCATTATAGAAATCTTCAATGTCTTTGGTTAGGTTTATTCTTAGATATAGTTTTTAAGGCCATTGCGAATAGGAGGGTTTCCATGAATGCTTTTTCTGATTGCTTGTTATATAATAAGGCTACTGATGTTTGTAAGTTGATTTTGTAACCTGCCACTTTGCTGACAGTATTAATCATTTCTAGCAGTTTGCTGATAGAATTTTGGGTCTCTCTTATGTATAATATATAGTCTACAAATAGTAAAAAATTGACCTTTTCTTTTCCAATTAGTACTCCTTTAATTTCCTTCTCTTATTTCTCTAGCAAGAGTTTCAAGCACTATATTGAAAAGGAGTGGAGATAGTGGACATCCTTGTCTGATTCTGAATGCCTCATTTTTTCTCCATTTAAAATTATGTTGGCTGTGGGTTTGTTGCATATAGCTTTCATTATGTCAAAGAATGTTCTCCCCACTCCAATTCCCCTAAGACTTTTAACTTGAATGCTTGTTGGATTTTCTCAAAGGTTTTTTTCTATATCTATTGAGATGACCATATGATTTTTGTCTTTGAGCTCATTTATATTATTTATTACATTTATTGACATATATATTGAACCATCCGTGAATCTCTGGAATAAAACCAACCAGAAATGGAATCAACCTAAATGTCTGATGAATGAATAATGAAAACATCTACAAAATGGAGTTCTACCCAGCAGTAAAGAGAAATGAAATCATTAAATTTGCAGATAAATGGATAGAACTAGAAACTTTTCTATACTACGTGAAGTAATACAGACTTGGAAAAACAAGGAATGACTCTCTCATTTGTGGATCTTTAGTTCCAAATCCCTAGCTGTGAGTATATATTCTGAAGTAACTGCAGGAGCCAGGAAAATGAAAAGGAACCATGGGGATTAATGGGAAAAGAGCTCAAGAGAGGAGGATAACAGGATATAGGTGTTATTAAGGGGCAAATGGGGAAGAGAGGGTATTTTAACTGGTGAGGGAGTAGTGAGAGTTGTACAGGGGGAATGAGAAGAGAGATAAAAATGCTTAGATGGTATGAAAAACCATAGGGAACTGTACTAGTTCAAAGTCATACTGAAAATACACATGCAATAAAAATACCAGTACATGTATATAGCTGAAAGCTATATAACAAAAAACACAATGCCAGGCAGGAGAAACATCCCATTGAGTTGTTGGTCAGGCTAGCACAAGAAACTCCCAAAATAACACAGGCTGTTGCCAAAGCCCATGATTGCCTCCCAGAACTTGAGGGTAAGACCTACTACTGAATACAGGTTACATTTCTAAAACAGGACTTGGAGCAGTTGAACTGGAGCTGACCCAGAATCTCCTCCTTGAAGACCAGCTCTCATGGTATCAGAGGATACTACACAAGCTGCAAGGGAGGAAACCAACCAATGGTCCTACCCAACTCTAAACCCTAATAAACAACATGATTGGCCCAACAAACCATCATTATTGGTGTAGTAGTGGCATTTTTATTTAGAAGTATGTAATCAACAGCCCTCTAATTGGAATTAAGGCCCACTGAAGGAGAAGGAACTCATGTGTGGTACTTTAAACATAGCCAAATACACATGGCTGGAGAAGTCATAAATCCTAGGAAAAAAAAAACTTAACATCTGCAACATCCCTAGACCAATGTAATTCCTTAATTTATTCTAAATAAGCATCCTCATATTTACAAACAAATGGACCTTTCTTCCTTTCTCAACAGATGAGACTATTACAGAGTCCCAGAACTGGTCAAAGGGAGTGAATAAGTGTCTGTGAGATGTTTAACCCTGAGTAGCACGTCTTTAATGCAACCTGTACACATAGGGTGACTGAATCTCTCAACTCTCACCAGAGAAGTTTCCTTATCTAGCAAATGCTGATGAACACAGAAACCCACAATGGGTCAATGTGCTTATCCATGAATAGGACACATATTTCAAACCTCTGCTTCCCAAGGTTCAGGGATCATTGCAGAAGAGGAGCAGAAAGATTGATTGTAAGAACCAGAGGGGGTGGATGACCACAAGGAAACAGAGTCTTCCAGAGAGCCAATCAGATACTTACATGAACTCACAGCAATAGTGACAGCATGAACAATTCCTATGCAAGCTTAAACCAGAAAAATACCCCAGCATAGTCACGGGAAAGTGGTGAAGAAGTCCTACCCCAACCTAAGGAACTTTTGGCATTGGTGGCTGCTGAGAGGAGGAGAGACGGTGTGTTACAGGGATGGGACTTTTGATGGGCCCTGTAGATGGACCCACACTGAAGGACATTTGGGGACACAAATCAGATTCTACAGACCTTACTATATAGAAAAGAGTCCATTAAATTGGGCAGCAGAAAGTGTGGAGACTTGCAGACAGGGGAGGGATCCAAATACCATCACAGCATATGGCATGAAAATTGAAATTTTTCAATTAAAAAATAAGAGTATAAAAAGAAAACCAAAAATAGTATGAAAAGCCAAGATAAATGGTCTTATAAAATCCTACCAGTCCTATAGATGTGTTCTATAATGAGAACTACCCAGAAGAAACAAAATTTAAAAGAACAATCATAAGTATGATCAAAGAATTCAAGGATTTTAAAGAACTCAAAAGATGAATGATGAATGGGTCAAAGGTGAAATCTATGAAGAAATAAAAAGTATTCCTAGAACGAAATAAAAATGACAACACAACAAAACAAAACCTCTGGAAGACATTGAAGAAGTCCTAAGAGGGAAGTTTATAGCTCTAAATGCCTACATTAAAATCAGAAAGGGCCCAGATAAATGACTTAATGTTACAAATCAAGAATCTGGGAAGGCAAGAACAAACCAAACCCAAACACAGCAGATGAGAAGCAATAACAAAAATCAGAGCAGAAACTAATGGAATTGAAGTAAAGAAAACAATATAATGAATCAATGAGTCTAAAGCTGGTTTTTGAAAAGATGCACAAGATACATAGACTCTTAGCCTAGCTAACCAAAACAAAGAAAGAGCAAATTCAAATCAACAAACTCAGAGACACAAGAGGTAACATTGCAAGAGACACCAAAAAGAGCTACAACATTATAAGAGAATGCTTTGAAAACTTATACTCGATTAAATTTAAAAAAATCTAAAAGAAAGGGATGAATTTCTAACTTCAATGGAAACACTAAAGTTAAATCAATAAAAGATCAACAACTTAGACCCACACAAGTAAAGAAATTGAAAGAGTAATACAAAGCTTCCTGAGTAAAAACTGTCCAAGCACAGTAGTATTCACAGCATAACTTTTACCAGACCTTCAAAGAAGATCTGTGTTAGGGGCTGGGGCCCTACTGATCTCGTTGACTCCTGTTACTTCCCTGTTTCTCCCTTCTGCATTGGGTGTGATACAAGTGAATCAGTAGTTCAACCTTTTAGCTAAATGAAAAAATTGTTTTTCTGGGTTTTAGTCCTTGGATTCCTCCAAAATTTGTATGCTACAAAGGGTATTCTCAAAAATCAGCAAACCTTGACTTGTAGTCAAGTCCTGTTATACTGTAAAGTTTGTGTAAGCCTTGCTAAATTGCTAACCGCATATTTCTGCTTTTGTTCTGAGCTTACTTGCTTGCAAAAGGTCATAAAAGACCTCTAAAAGGACTCTGCTGTTTTAGCTCGGGGCTGCTCATCTCCCGATCCGTGGAGAGTAAGTTTGCCTGGATTGCAATCGTAAATAAATTTTTCTTGCTGCACCTCCATCTCTGGGACTAACTGGATCCCCTTTCCAAGACCACAAAAATCTATAATCAATACTGTTTAAATTATTCAAAAAGAGAAATAGAGGGAGAACTCCCAAATCGTTTCAACGAAGCCAATATTACTCTAATAGACAAACAGGTAAAGACACAATAAAAAAAAAAGAAGAAGAAAACTATAGACACATATCGCTAACAAACATAGATGCAAGAATTCTCAACAAAATACTTGCAAATCACATACAGACACATATCAAAAACATCATCCATCACTATCAAGCTGGCTTTGTTCAAAAGATGTGCAGATGGTTCCTTATATGTAAATGCATTCATGGTAAACGTCCTAGAAGCAATTGAACTGGACAGAACACATCTCAACACAATTAAGTCTGTATACACAAACTTACAGCCAACACAATTCTAAATGGAGCAAACGTTGAAGCACTCCCATTAAAATCAGGAACCAGGCAAGGCGGTGCCCGCACCTTTTCCATATAGTGCATGAAACTCTGGCTACAGCTATAAGACAAAAAAGGAAATTAAAGGGATACTACTTGGAAATGACAAGCTCAAGTTATCCATATTTGCTGATAATATGCTATTATACATAACAGATCCCAAAAATTGCACCAGAAAACTTCTAGAAATGATCAATGCTTTCAGCAAAGTGGCATGATACAAAATCAATTTACAAAAAAATCAGTAGCCTCAAAAAATACATCTAGGAATAAACCAAACCAAAGACAGTGAAGACCTCTACAATGAAAACATTAAATCTCTGAAGAAAGAGGTTGAGGAAATGTTCATGGATTAGTAAAATTAATACTGTGAAAATGATCATCCTACCATGAATAACTTATATTTAGTGCCACCCCAATCAAAATCCCCATGACATTCTTTATTTAAAAAAAAAATAGGAAAAAATCCTAAAATTCATGCAGAATCACAAAAACCTCAGATACGCAAAGCAATTCTGGGCACAAAGAGCAGTGCTGAGGGGATCACCATACCAGGTTTCAAACAATATTTCAGAGCTACAGTCATAAAAACAGGACACTATTGGGACAAACACAGACTTGTCAATTAAAGGGGCAAAACGAAAGACCCAAACATGAGTGTACAAAATTGCACGCACCCGGTAGTTGGCAAAAGTGTGTGAGAACACACACCAGAGGAAAGACAGCATCTTCCACAAATGATACTGCACAAACTGGCTCTCCACCTGTAGATAAATGAAATTAGACCCATACCTATCACCCTGCACAACTGTGAATGGATCAAAGATCTCAGTGTGAAACCTGAAACACTGAAACTGTTTGATGAAAACAAAGGCAGTGCCCTACAAGATATGAGTGGAAGGAAGGACTATCTAAATTGAACTTCAGTAGTTCGGGAATTATGGTCAACAATGGACAAATAGGACCTCACTAGACTAAAAAGGTTCTGTACAGCAAAGGAAACTGCCAAATGCCTGAGAAGGAAGCCCACACAGCAGGAGAAAGCCTTCACTAGGTACACGTATGACAGTAGATCAATATATATATATATCAAAAAACAAGGAATCAAGGAAATTCGATTAAAAGATGGGCTATGGATCTGAACAGAGAGGTCTCATAAGAAGAAATAAAAGTAGCTATGAAACGCTTTAAAAGTGTTCAATTAGGGAAATGCAAATGAACACTACTTTAAGATTTCATCTTACCCCAGTCAGAAACACTAAGATCAAGAGAAAAAGGATGCCAAATATTGATGAGAATTCACAGAAATGGGAACCTTCATTCACTGCTGGTGGGATTGCAAACTGGTGCAAAAACCGTGGAAATCAATGTGGAGGACACTTAAGAAACCAAAAATAGGGGCTGGAGAGATGTCTCAGCAGTTAAGAACGCTGGCTGTTCTTGCAGAAGACGGGTTCAAATCCCAACACCCACCTGACAGCTAACAACTGTCTGTAACTCCAGTCCCAGGGGATCTGACAGCCTCTTCTATCCTCTGTAGGCATTGCACGATATGGGTTCACTTACCTACATGCAGGCAATACACTCATACACATAAAAATAAAGATAATAAATAAAAAAATTTTAAGTTAAAAAAATAGATCTACCCTATGATCCAGCTATACCTAAAGGACTCAAAATCCTACTTCAGCGTCCTTCTCAGCAATGTTTGTTACTGCCCTTTTCACAATAGCTAGGAATTGAAAACACCCTATGAACAGATAGTAAAAATGTGGTACACTTATGCAATGGCATTCTACTCCGTATTAAAGAAAAATGAAACCATGAAGTTTACAGGTAAATGAACGGAACTAAAAACTGTTATACTAAGTGAAGTAACAGACTCAAAAAGTCAAGTGACCTATGTCCTCCCTCATTTTGGGATCTTAACATCAAATCCTTAGATGTGAGTATATATACTGATGTAACTTCAGGGTCTAGGAAAATGGAAACTGTGGGGGTGAAGGGGAAGAAGGAGTTTGAGAGAGGGGGATAGGCGAAGACAGGTGTTATCAAAGAGGAAATGGGAAGTGGGAAAGCAGGGATACTTTAAACAGGGTTGACTAGGGAGGGTTTATAGGGGTAGAAAAAGGAGAGATAAATAAGGCTTAGGTGGTGTGAAACACCAGAGGAAAGTGGATTAGTCCGAAAGCCTACTGAAATATACAATATATATACACATGTGTATACATACATGTACATAGCTGAAGGCTATATAACAAGAAATCCAGTGAAAGATAGGGGAAACCTTCCTTCAAATCGTTGATCAGGGTGGCCCAAGAGACCACTCCCAAAACGCAGGCTATTGCCACAGCCTTCGATTACCTCCCGGATCTAGAGGTATGACCCTATGGCTGAACACAGGACACACTTTGGATGTAGGATTTGTAGCAATCACACTGGAACTTATCTGGCAGCTTCTTCTCAGATGACTAGCTCCCACAGTATCAGAAGATACTATGCAAACTGCCAAGGGAGGAAAAACAATCAATAATCTCATCCAGCTGGAAAGTCTATGAACCACAACAGTGGCCAGGCCAGCAAATAATCTCAGCTAGCACAATACTGGCACTTTAATCTTGGGAACAGTCAATGGCTAACTAATTGGACATAAGGCCTGGTCAATGAGTGGGAACTCATGTGTGGTACTGTAAACATAACCAAATACACATTGACTGGAGAGGTCATAGATCTCACAGAAAACCTACTTTTCTCACACCCCTAGACCAAGGTAATTTCTTATATACTCCAAACATTTATATTTACAGACAAATGTACCTCTTACCATTCATCAAAGAAACTTCTTTTTGCAACGGGTGGAGACTATTACAAAGTTTCACACCCATTCAAAAGCAGAGAATAAGTGTCTCTGAGGTGCCCACCCCCGAGTGACGTATCTACAATGCAACCTCTACACATAAGGCTCAGGAAACACCAGGATAGGGAGTGGAAAAAAGTTAATGCATCTCTCAACTCTAACAGATGGAGCTTCCTTATGCAACAGATGGTGATTAACACAGACAGCTACAGCGGGTCAAAATACAGAGAATAAGAGACTGCATGACAGAATGTGTGAAAATACTGTGGGGGTGCATAGGCGGGGTGCAGATAGGGGAGTGGTTCCGAATATGGTCAAGATGCACTAAACTCACAAAAATTCAATGAAAACTACTAAAAATAAAAAAGAAACACAAGTAAACTTAGCAAGGAAGGGAAAAGACACCACAAATCTATGAAAGCTCAAAACTGGAGCATAAGATGTTAATACACCAGAAGAATTAATATTGTACAACTGGGCATAGCACCAGAGCGATGCATATATTTCAATCCAATTCATCAAGATGCTAATGACCTTCACAAAAGAGAAAAATAATCCTAAAATTTGTATGAAATAACAAAACATTTCAAACATCCAAAGCAATTACGATCAAAAGAGTAATGCTTGGGGAACCATGATACACATCTTCAAATTGTAGCATAGAGATGTAGTTGTAAAAATTCATGGAAATCATGGCACAAAAGCAAAGAGATACAGACCAGAGTGACAAGAAAACAAAAAAAACCAACAAATCCTGACATCGATGAAAAGGAAGAGGAAACTTTCACCCTTCGTAGGGCTGTAAATCAGCCCATGTCTCTAAATTGGGCACTGGAAATCATACATGTATCAGAGCTGTTCTTTCACTTATAGAGCATGTTTTTCCAGCTCTTTTGTGTTTCTGTAGCACCTTTAGGTAAGAAGGACAGTCACACAAGAGCAAAGAGATGACCAGTGACCAGGAGCCTGCGCCCCAGGCCAGCCGCCCTGCTCTCACCTCTGGACAAATGCTCTGCTCCATCCCAGCATTGTGCCCACGGATTCACTGTCCTTTGCTCAGAGATGACAGGGGTCACCCTACTAGTAGAGTGACTATGAGGGACACTCAGTCTTGGGTGTAGAAGAGCTACACAATTGCTCTTGAAACAAGATTGCATTCTTGAAAGAATGAGAGGATCCTTTTGTATTTGAACCCCACTTGATAATAGACAAGAAATAAAACAACCTTGTAGAGCAAAGTCCCGTCCTGCCAGTGTGCCGAGGGAGAACAGGTGACTTTTGTCCTGTCCAGGTCCCTGACTGCAACCAGAAAGTGGGCCCCAGTGCAGATGTTCACTTATTATGCCTCCATGTTTAATGAGGGGCTGCAAAAGGAAAGAAAAGAGACTGTCTCAGAAGCTGGTCCCCATACTGATTCACAGCTTGGATCTTTGGGAAAGTGAGGACACGTTTGGGGACTTGGGAAATGTAAGATTCAGAAACTTAGCTGATTTTTCGCCTTCTCAGGTCACATTCCTATTATTAAAATAATTAAGCATTAATTACCCTAGGATAACTTGTGAGTCAGTATAATTGTGGATGACAAGACGTGGAAATTGTACAGCAGGGACTTGAGATTCTGCAGAGAACTTGCCTCTCCTGGTATAATGACAACTTTGGAAATTGTTTGGTGATACCTTTGGTAGCCAAGAACTCTGCAAACCCTAAAGCTATAAATATGTCCAGGGAAGCATCACCTGCAAGAAGAATTCAGCCAGAGCTACTCTGCCCCATGACATCCACAATGTGCAGACCTGGCCATCCTCTGATTTACTCATCTATGTCAGTTTCCCTCAGGAGAACAAATACCGATCTCTGCTTGAAGAAGCGAAGGAATTGGGGAGAGGGTCAGTACATCTGAGATCCTGCCCTCAATGGATGGAAAGGTACATACCTGGGGTAGAAAGAGGAAAGGGGTGAGTGACAGCTACCTGTCACCCAGCAGTGCTTGGACAGCTCTGTCCCTGGATTCAGGATCTGCTGTCATCACAGAGCTCTGGGGTGGTCTTTGAAATATCTCTGTAATGTTAATACCCAGATATAAGATTTCCTGGAAAACTCACTTTTCTTCAGCCTCCAATATCACCTGCGTTATGACTCAGGCAGCACTGTTGTACTTCAGAAAACATCTTCACCTAATTTTGGTGAGTTTCTGGATTCTAAAGGGTGATCAAAATTTTGTTCCTTTGCTGTGTTACTAAGTCACATCCAGCACTGAATTTAGCTCAAGGTGTTCCTCGGGCTTCCACCTGATGGTCTCCCTGTCCTCACACATAACCATATGCTATACATGTAAGTGAACTCAGTCCTTACACGGTTATTTTCAGGGGCTGTAACAGCAACAAATGTAACTTAAAATTATAGTTGCTCTTTAGAGACTTCTTAGTGGTTGTGGACACATTTGTTATAAGCTTAGATAACCTACTTTAAATTTAGATCAGTTTTATGCAGCAAGGTGCATTAATCTCATATGCGTTTGAGAAATCTGGGTCTGTGGCAGGTGCATTTCCCTGCCTAGGCTGTTGGGGGGGGGAGGTACAGATGGGCATTACACATCTGTCTTAATGCAAAGCTTATCTGTTAAATAATTTTCTTTAATGTTCCAAACACTATGTGGATAAGACTCACCTCTCCCTGCTCTTACATGCTTCATTCTGTGTAAATAAGAGACATTATTTACTAGGCATCTTGAATGAGCCAAATCTGATTTAGATCAATGGGATTTGAGGAATGTTAGAGAGGACTTAAGTGAAACTATGGGATTTTGGAAATGTGAGAGAGGACTTGAACAAAATGGCAATTCCTTAAATGAGGAAAACTAGCAAGAAGACACATAGTGATTCTAATGGGCCACTGGAGTTTATAGACTGCAGTCATTTTCAACAGATCCAATATCTAAGTATTAGCATTTAGACTTCTGCTTCTAACACCAGTGCTAGGAAGGAAATCTTGCAGTGCAGTGTGCAATGTATTAGAGACTTAAGATTGGATTTTGCTTTTTTTTTTTTTTTTTTCGTGCATTGGTGCATTTAGTCTCCCCACAGTTCAGGGGTGTGGAGGTGCAGTAACAAGATGGCGCTGGGAGCAGCTGAGGTGAAGGCGGAGCCAGCTGGCTAGCTTGGCTCGCCACAAAAAGAGGAAGTAATACTGATTGGAGCCTAGCCAGTAAACGACGTGTGATCACCTCGTGAACAATATGTTATACTATGAGAAAAGCCTGCGTGGCATACGTGACCTCTAAGCTGATTGGATGACGGCTTTCCCACCTATGCTAATGCTTTTGGCTTTTGCCCTTAAATATTGATCAGCCTTGCCAATAAACGAGTTTCCTGTTTAAAGCTCCTCCCTGCCATGTCTGATTGCCCTCGGAGAGAAGGGCTGGCGAAACGGGTGGGCAGCGCACTTCCCCCTCCTCGACCCCATCGCCAATGGCCTCTCGTTCCTCTGCCTGAGATGAAGGGGTTCGGAGACTGTGGCATCTGGTGCTCCGTGTGAGGAACTAGTGCAAAGTTTTGGTCAAGGCCAATCGGGCTCTCGGGGTAAGTGAGACACTTAGTATGGGTAATGCAACTTCAGGAAGGAATGAGCCTGCCGTGAAAGCCCTACGATATTTGCTCAAAAGCCACGGGCTGGAGCTTTTGGATTCCACTGCTTGCCACATTTGGGATACGGTACTTCTCTGGGCCCCCCGGCCCCCATGGCCAACCTATTCTCCTGGGACACGTGGGAAAGGGTTGAGAAGCTGGTGAGAGAATGTGAGAGGCACTTTGGGGTGGAATCCCCACTAGGGTTCTATCCCACGATGGCCGCCCTTAAGGGCATCTTCCACCCAGAGACGCCTCCCTCCCCTCAACTTGCAAAAGGAAAGGGGGGGAGGCAAAGGCAGTGGGGAAGAACGAGGAAATGGGGATGACTGGGCCATGTTTGACAAGGAAAGACAGGAGCGCCGGGCCCAACGGGACCCTGTTGACGTGCTGGCAGTGGATAGTAAAGCTCAGTTGACAGTTGAGGCTCAGGAAAAAGGGGGTACCGGGTGCGAGCCTGAGGAGGTGGATCGGGGCCCCCCTCCCCTCCCTAACCAGGACGGGAGGACCCCAGCCTATCAGCGGGTTGATCAGTGCGAGCCTCTTCGCTGGGGGGAGGGGAGGGGGCTGTGCCCCCCCTCAGCCCCTCAGCCTCCAGAAGAGCCAGTGTACACTGACGCCTTTCCAGTGAGGGTGTGGCGCCGTCCGCCACCTCATGCAGGGTGTTCCCGGTCAACTTAGTCCCAGGGCCACAGAGGCCAGCAGACTGGTATCCATGGGAGGCTAAGGATCTCAAGGAACTAAGGAAAGCAGTCCTCCAGGATGGCACCAACTCACTGTGGGCTGAGGCTTTACTGGATAACCTCACCCACCACCCCTGTATCCCTAGGGATTGGACTGATATGGCTAAGGCTGTCCTCCCCAGTCCCCTCTTCATTAAATGGCTGGCTTTATATAAGGAGGAATGTAGAATCATAGCAGAACAAAACCACACAGTTAACCCTCAAATCCCTCTTACCTACGGCCAACTGGCGGGTACCGCTGATGGTTATTCACAGGGACGTAGCAGGTGGCCTTGCCTGCCCCGTATAGGGACCAAGTAAGGCGGGTGGGACTGGCGGCCTGGAAGAAGCTCAATGAAGGACCGTCAGAGGACCCCTTGGTGGGCCTAAGGCAGAAGCCTGGGGAGGGTCTTGCCGAATTTGTGGATAGGGTGGAGAAGAGCCTTATTAGAAAGCTACCCACTGGGGCACTCAGGGACAAGTTTACTCGAGTGCTGGTGTGGGAGGGCATGAACTCCAACCACTGCATTGCCTGTTTGGGTCTGAAACATGCTTCGATCAGCCGGTGGGGCGTGGCCTCCCAGGATGTTGGAACGAATCAACACCAATCTCAAACCTTGGCCCATGCACTTCAAGCCCAGACAGCTTCCTTAACCGATGCGTTTACTCAGGTGCTCATGGCTGTCCAAGGAGACCCTAAGGGCCCGCAGGCTCATCACATCCCCAAAGGAAATGGGGGCTGTTTCCAGTGTGGGAAACTAGGGCATTTTAAGAGAGACTGTCCAGAGGAAGTCCTCCCCAGGTCCCAAGCAGGGAGGCGGGAGGATCAAGGGCCAAGCAAGCCAACTACTCCTTGCACCCATTGTAGAAAAGGGTTCCATTGGAAGAAAGACTGCAGGTCAAGGTTTGATGTGACAGGTAAGCCTTTAAACTAATTTTGGGGTGGCCTCTAGCCCGGTCGGCCAAAGGAGGATTAGGAGGTCCAGGTTTACAGAGTTCACAGGCTCACTGGAAAGTTCCAATGTATGAGGGAGTAAGGCCTAAGATGCATATCTTTTTTGGGGGCAAGAGGTTCCTCTGCCTAGTAGATACTGGCACCGACCGCACAATACTGTGGAATGAGGAAGTGCCACACTCATGGAAGCTGCAACCTGGCCCCAAAGTGCTGGGGGTTGAGGGGCTTTCCAGACCAGAGGAGGTAAAGTACCGCACAATACTGTGGAAGGAGGAAGTGCCACACTCATGGAAGCTGCAACCTGGCCCAAAAGTGCTGGGGGTTGGGGAGCTTTCCAGATCAGAGGAGGTAAAGGAGTTCATAGAATGGAGAGATGCAGATGGGTCGAGAGGGGAACTACCACCCCTAGTGGTCAGCGGCCTCCAGTCCAACTTGTTAGGACAAGACCCGTTGGGGCAGATGAACGCCGTGTTGACCACGGATAATAGAGCCTTTTATGAGGATCTCCTAGACCAGGAAGAGGCTAACCAGTTGCCTCAACGGGTTGAGGATGTTTCAGAAAATGAGTTTTCATATTTTCATAATTACAGAGGTGAGCCTGACAAAATTCCCTGGGTTCACCCCCAATACTGAAGGCCACTCCCTCCCATGTCCCTCGTATTAAATGGAAAGAGGGAAGCCCTGTTTGGGTGGAGCAGTGGCCTCTAACCAAAGAAAAACTAGAAGCCCTTACACAACTGGTGGAGGAACAAAGGGCCCTGGGGCACCTTTGCCCTTCCACCAGCCCCTGGAATACACCAGTGTTCATCATAAAAAAGCCCTCTGGCAAATGGAGGATGCTACAGGACCTTAGATTAGTCAATGAAAGAATGGAGCTGGCGGGCACCCCCCTGAGGGGAATGCCCTGGGTGGCAGCAATCCCGGTGGAGTATACATTAGCAATAGCTGACATTAAAGATTGTTTCTTTTCCATCCCCTCAGACCCAAGAGACTGTGAGAAGTTTGCCTTCTCCATCCCAGCCTTAAACTATCAAAATCCTGACAGCAGATTTGAATGGATGGTCCTCCCCCAGGGTATGGCTAACAGCCCTGCTTTCTGTCAGACCTTTTTAGCCTCTGCCCTGCAGCCCCTGATGTCAGAACCTGGGGGGTTGCTCTGGATGATCTCATAATTGGTCATTTAGATGCAGCTCAGCTACAGCCCTTTGTTGAAAGAGTGCTAGATAGCCTAAGGAGACGGGGCCTCGCTGTTGCCCCCGAAAAGATCCAACATGCCCTGCCTTTTAAAATCTTGGGCTCCCAACTGCTCCTGACTAAAGCCAGCCCCCTCATGCCGGGCTTGGACATTCCATGCGAGCCCACGGTACTTGACATTCAACATCTGCTAGGGGAGATAAACTAGCTAAGGCCTTGGATATGAGTCTCGATGGAGACCTTAAAGCCCCTCTATCAGCTCCTAACTCTGGGTCCCCCAAGTGCTAAGGTACTGTTAGACAAGCAGCATTGGGAGGCGATTGAGGCCTTTCAAAAGGCATTGCATACAGAGGCCTCTGTACGGAGGTTATCCTCACAGCTCCCCTTCTACCTATGGATCTTAATGGGTAACAGGCTGACCACGGCAGCCTTGGTCCAGGAGCAAGACCCCTTGGAGTGGGTGCATGCCATCCTTGGGGGCATCCCTAGGGTGTACATCCTAGAAGACCAGTTGGCAGACATGGCAACCAAAGGGCAAAATCTGGCTATTCAGAGGTTTGGGAGGGACCCTAACACAATTGTTGTTCCCTACTGCCTTGCAGATTTTGACTGGCTAGCAAGGGCCAATGCCATACTTGCAATTACATTAGAAGGATACATGGGAAATATCAGCTGCCACTATGGGCCCTCTAAATGGGCCCCAATGCTGCAGAGACTACCGCTCAAACCACCCTCGGTTTTCTTAGATGTTATGATTCCCAATGGCTTACAGGTGTTCACAGATGGGGGCCATGCAGGGGCTACTTATGCTGCCTTTACGAAAGGACCTCTTAAACAGAGATTCCAGGCTGTGAGGGCTCCGCTCAATTCAAACAAATGCTGGCAGTCTTCATGGCACTACAGGACTCTTGAGTCCCCTCTAAATTTATACTTGGACAGCCTCTACATGGTCAACCTACTCCCGGGCCTGCCCCAAGCCCATATTAATCTAGACTCTAACCCCATCTCCACGTTCACGGTATCCCTCCAGGGGACATTAGAAGGCAGAAGTTCTCTCATATTCATTCAACACGTGTGCAGCCATACGAGCCTACCAGGGTTTATAACACGAGGAAATGATATGGCTGATCACCCGGCGATGCACGGGTTTTGTGCCTCTACAGCACAACAGGCCAGTGCTCTCCATAACCTCACCCATGTCAACTGGCGAGGACTCCACAGTAGGTTCCCTGATGTTCCCATTAAAGACCTAAAAAGGATAGCCCATACCTGCAAGGCTTGCCAACCCTATTTAAAAGTACCTCCTTTACAAGGCCCAGGAGTCAATCCCAGAGGACTAAAACCTAATGTGCTCTGGCAAACAGATGTCACCCATTTCCCAGCATTTGGCATACTAAAATATATCTTTGTGTCCACAGATACTTTCTCACATGCATGCTGGGCCACGGCACATGTGGGAGAAAACACCGAACATGCTCAGGCACACTTCTTGCAATGCTTTGCCACACGAGGCCTGCCCTCTCAGATCAAAACTAATAAGTAGCCCCTACTTTGCGAGCTCAACAATGGCCGCCTTCTTTAAGACATAAAATATCTCACACACTATGGAAATCCCTTACAACCCACAAGGCCAGACAATAGTTTAAAAAAATCACCAAATGCTCAAAAATAAACTTTTAAAACAAACAAAAAAATAAGCCCCCACCAGCCATTATGGGGGATGGCACTGTTCACAATTAATATTTTAAATCGGGCCCAGGGAAGTTCACAATCGAAATTCCAGGCCTTTGGGGACAATTAAACCAAAAGCCCCAGGTTGAGGTAAGGTGGAAGGATCAGGAAACATTTCAATGGAGGGGACCAGACCCCCCCTATTAACAACGAAAAGGAAATTTGGTTGTGTTTTCCCTTCAAGATACAAAAAAAGATAAAAAAAATAAACAGTCAAAAGTTCTGGTTTACCTCCCAAGGGGAGAAAACCCTTGAGAAGGCCTTCTTTTCTCTTTCTCTTTCAGACAATGGTGAGCAATCCCCTACAGAAGTTTTGCCTACTAGCTCTACTCATGGAAATGCTGAGGCCTACCAGGGCTACAGGGATGCCAAATCCACACCAACCTCCGAGAGTCACATGGATGGTGATCAACGCAGCCACAGGAGTGATCGCCAACAGTACCACCAAGATCACCATGCAGGGAGCATGGTGGCCAGACCTGGAGGTCGACATCTGCAACCTCGTGGCCGGATCTTGGGATGTAGGGGACCACCTGTACCTAGCAGACACCCGACCCCAATGCAAAGACAAGGGGAGGGGGCACACCCTGCCACTCACGGGCTCCTCCCAGGAACCTGGGTGCTCCCATGTCCTCAAGAGAACCAGCCTGAGGGAAACAGTATCCTATGTTTGCCCAGGAAGTAACAGGACCGGGGAGCAAGTAAGACACTGTGGTGGGGCCGATTCTTATTATTGTTATAATTGGGGATGCGAAAAGACAGGGATGGGAAGTTGGATCACACCCTCAGGGGCAATTCAGGTAGAGAGAGTGAAACAGCCGAGACTGTCCACAAACCCTCTTTTTGGGAGGTGTGGAAAATATCACTGCAATCCCCTAAGAATTCACATTACAATTGAAGGAAGGCAATCTGGGGGATGGGACATGGGAAAAACCTGGGGACTTCAACTCTATGTAACTGGAGTTGACCCTGGCCTCCTCTTCATGATTAGGAGAAAGGTTGAACCCCTAAAAAGCAATATATTAGGGGACCCAATGGTCAGCTCTAAAAAGACCGAGATATTGCCCCTACTCCTGGACCAGCTCATTCTGGGACTAACCCTGCCCCACAAAAGAAAATGACTACAGTGGCCTTAAAGGGACCTGAGAAACAAAAAAACATGGACAGACTGGGTGGGTCAGCCGAGGTGGACCTGGTCACCACGGTGCAGCTAGCCTATCAGGTCCTTAATTTCACCGGACCAGACCTCACCTCTTCTATGGTGCGTGCGCGCTGGGCACCCTGTCGTGGTGTGCGCGGGCACGCCTGGAGAGTTGCGGTGCGGGTCCACGAGCTTCTCCATGTCTCTGTGGGTCTCTGCTGCTGGAGCGTTGTCCAGCCGTGTACCACCTTAATTTCCCCCTGTGCGCTTTCCTCTTGATGCGAGATCCACTGGCCACTGGATCACGTGGGAGAGCGCGAGGTGGCTGAAGCTGGGTGTCCGTGAGTCGATGATGGAGGAATGCTGCCCCCCGGGGAGACTAGATTGCAGGCAGGAGACACAGGACCCAGTCCAGTCAGATTTAGTGTTACAGCTCTTTATTCCAAGTCTCAGAAAGACTGAGATATTTATACCATGGGGGTAGTGGTAAAAGCTTTGGCTGATAGATACTTTGTGAGACATTCTATTTGCATATGGAAGTGGGTTTCTGCCATGCTGCCAGACTGCTGACTACCTGAAAAATCACACAGGAAAGCATGGTATTCCTAGAGCCAGAGGCCATGTTTATGTTATGGCATTAGTGGCGGGCACTTCAAAAGGAGAGTTAGGAAGATGCCAGGTACTCTGCTGAAAGGAGTCATCTGCATATGAAAACCGAGCCCGTGGGCCACCCAGACATGGAGAGACTACAACTTCACAGCAGGGGTCCCCAACACTCTTCCTGTTGGTTATGTCTTGATGCCGCCACCTGACCCCTAGAAGCGGTCAGTGCCATGGGAAATTTTACAAATACCACAGATGACCAGCGATGTCGGCGGGGAAGTGCAAACACCAAGACATCTGGCATCTCCATTCCCTTAAAATACTCCAATGTTACTTGTATCACCTTTGGGAATCCCACTAATCCATGGAAAAACTGTATAAACATTACGGGTTTCAGAGGGGAGTGGGTTGTCCCTAACACTCCTACTCTCTATTGGCTATGCCAGGAGACAGGGCTGACACCCTGCATTTCCATCCCCCTTCTCCGGAACCAAGGGGGGGATGTCTATACCTTGGTGATACCATTCCCCCATGTGGTGTATCACTCCCCGGAAGACAAAGAAGCCTGAAAATTCCACCAGAAAAAAGGAAGCTTGCCATGACTCTGAGAGTTTCCATGCTCCTGGGGCTTGGGATGGGGGGTGCCGCTCTCAGGGCCACAGCCCTAGCCCTTTCTCAGCAGGGCCTTCAGGGAATGATTATGCATGGGGCTAGGAGAAGACTGCTGCTTCTATGTAGACCACTCTGGGGTAGTAACAAAAAACCTTGATTGGTCCGGAGAGAAATCGAAGGTAGGTGAGCCAGGAGAGACGAAACCTTATTCGAACAATGGTTCGACAGCTCCCCTTGGCTGACCACCTTGCTGTCAGCTCTGTTAGGACCTTTAGTGATAATCACACTTATTTGTTCCTTTGGACCCTGCATCTATGGAAGGCTTGTAAAAATTATATGAGGTCAAGTAGACCAGATACAGGCTATGATGCTCTGGCTCCATTATGACCACATACCCACCCTCCCCCCACATGAGACAAGCACCTAAACCAAGGCTCATTAATGGCTCACCTAATTCAAGGTTTGGCCATCTACCGGGGTGTCCGGGATTTCGACCAGCCCCGTAATAATCGGATCCCCGGTCAAACAAAACAAAAAGGGGGAGATGTGGAGGTGTGGCAACAAGATGGCACCAAGCAGCTGAGTTGAAGGCAGAGCCAGCTGGCCAGCTTGGCTCACCACAAAAAGAGGAAGTAATACTGATTGGAGCCTAGCCAGTAAAGGAGTGTGATCACCTCGTGAACAATATGTTATACTATGAGAAGAGCCTGCATGGCATACGTGACCTCTAAGCTGATTGGATGACGGCTTTCCCGCCTATGCTAATGCTTTTGGCTTTTGCCCTTAAATATTGATCAGCCTTGCCAATAAACGAGTTTCCTGCTTGAAGCGACTCCCTGACGTGTCTGATTGTCCTCGGAGAGAAGGGCTGGCAAAATGGGTGGGCAGCACACTTCCCCCTCCTCGACCCCCATCGCCGCAGCCTCTCGTTTCTCTGCCCAAGATGAAGGGGTTCGCAGACCGTAGCACAGGGACAGGAATAAATTCTGAAAAGCAGTAACCGATATTGTTTACATCATGTGGCTACCTAGTGGCAAGACTGAGTACACACCTGTGGTCACACAGATGATGCTGCCAGGGACCTTTGGGACAGAGAAGTCCAAGGCAGTTGTGAAATGTTTAATAGGAAGCAGAGAGGAAGGCTTGTAGAATGATATCAATGTGTGTAAGGGTCATGAAAATCCTGGCAATTAGGTCAAACATCTTTTATTCTGAATAAACTGTCCCTAAGTTGGATATAAGCTCCTTGTGTCAGTTGAGATTGAAGCTCTTAGCTGTGAACATAGGAGATATGGTGCAGGCTTGACCTCTAAGAATAAACCTGATAAAGAACAAAGCAGTCCTGTTGTTAAGCGGGTTGTGAAATGGCGCATGTGAAGAAGGCTGCAGAGTCTGAAGAAGTCAGCCTCCAGCGAGGTTGAGGAGAAGCTGTGAAATATCATGACCTCCCCTTCAATGATCTCCTGTAGGACTCCCCAACTCATCTGGTACAAGTAACTATTTTTGGTGAGTTCCAATTCATAAACTGCACTTATCTCATGATAGCACAAAACATCAATTAATCTCCCCCTCCTCATCCAACCACCTTGGTCAACAACCAACACATCCAGAACTTAGGAGCCCCTGAGGTCACTTAGTTGGAACTCTGAGCTCCTAAGAAGCATCCCAGAGTTCCTTTAGGGGACCCTCCCTGGCCACAGCCTATTCATTGTAGCAAGTTTTCAGACAAAAGGCATCTTTCTAATGTCTTAATTGGTGATTCTTACAGGGCAAGGTTATGTAGTTTATCTTTATATTGAAAACTACACAAAGTCACAGAACATTTGCAAGGAATGAAATCATCCATAGGCTTAAAAAATACACATCTGGAAATACTGGAACATGGGCCTCAAGTTTATAGAACTTCAATCAAAAAAGCCAAACTGTTAAGTGTTAAATCTGTATAATAGAAAATAAATAATATTTAACAAAATGAAGAACTGGAAGATGGAATTTGGGTGAGAGGAATCAAAGTCATTAAAACAGTGAGATTTTATAAATCTCTAGGTAGGGGACGCACATTTATGGACAACTGTCACAGTAAGAATTAGCTTAAACTTCTAGAATTGAGTTTTGGAAACATGATAGGATGAATGGAAAACCACAGGAGAAATTCTTGTTAAAGAATTGCGTATGAAGTTCACCCATGTGGAGGCTGAATGGACGTGGGATTCATGGACTGTGAGCGGGAACCTCTGTCAGGCTAGAATGGAGATTTTTTAAAATAAGTTTGCAATTTGAGAGTTTTGCATGCTATTCATTCGAACTTTTAACCCACAGAGTGTCTCAAAGGAACCATATTACTCCTATAACCTACTGACAAATTATACATAGCAGATCAAGAAATATATGTCTTGGTAAGGTTTACCTAAGAACAACTGGTCTTCACCCAAGATTTATCTACATGATGCACAGTAATTAAAAGTACCAGACTGGTGGAACTAACCTTCTTGGATGTTTAACAGACATACTTTGAGGCCTATACTAATTTGGT
>NW_008337055.1:170891-171872 GCF_000622305.1 Nannospalax galili
CTATAATGGTGGTGGGTCACCTGTCCTCTTGATCAAGGAGGCTGAGGAGACCCCACCAGATGGACTTGAACCAGTGTGCAGTCTATAAAAAGGAGGGTCAACACAGAGGAATCATTTCCTCCATGATGCCAAGCGAAGCCAACCATGGTCGAGCAGGACCTTTGACTTGTCTTCATATAGGCAGAACTGGTAAAAGAAAGAAGCCAGGGGCTCCTCCAAGCCCGTGTGACCCCTGAGGAACAGATCCTCAAACGACCTTAAGAGTAAAAATAAATTGCTTTATCTGGACCAACTGTATGGCCTTAAACATCCAAAAGGAAAGTATAACCAAAGAGTAAAGGGGTCAATATAATTTCTTAAGAGTCCATATGTATAGTTAAAGGCTACATAGCAAGCAGCAATGAGAGATAGGCGATGCCTTCTTTTGAGCTGTTGGCCAGGGTAAAAAAGGTACTCCCAAATAGTAACCCAGCATTGAACTGGGAAAATGAACAGCAGACCCTAATCTTATCTAAAGGAGTTTTGACAACTGATTGCTGCTAAAAGAGGAAGAGCTGACCCTCCTAAAACGAAGACCTCCAGATAGGCTGCCTAGATTCAACAGAAGGGCAAGTAGTGGGGATTGGCTGGGGTCCAGACAACACAGCAGACATTAGTAGGGATATCACGTATAAGGGCTCTAGTGGAGGGAGGGAGGCTATGGGAGGGTGCCATCTGGGAAGTGGGTGTATAGTCTCGAATAAGAGTTTGGGGTGTTCTGTGTGATATACACACACACACAAAAAAAAAATTTTTTAAATGTATTATATTTGAGGAGGAAGCATGGAAATTTACATCATGTTAATTAGTAGAGGTGATAAACATTACCATTGAAATCTACCTGATGACTTTATAGACATACACAGGCACCAAGGACCCAAGTGCAACCGATTATGAGTAGTAATAATCAGATACATACAGATTAGAGATGCATACACCAAC
>NW_008337055.1:172106-203685 GCF_000622305.1 Nannospalax galili
AATAATAATAAACCAGGAGCAATGAAACTGCAGCCCTGCAAATGCCATCACCGCTCTTACACGCACTGTGACATGAGCCATTCCTGGCAGACACGTTTGATAATTATTGGTGCTCTCATCAGCAGTGAGGTGTTGGGTTGAATGAGATCTTTGTTCTGTTTTTGCTTAAGAAGAAAAAATGATTTGGGACTGAGTCACAGGACTCAGTTTCCTTTTTCTAACTGGACTTGACATTGTAGGAAACAAGCCTGTGACTGTGAATTATTTGGGCATTTTAGGCAAAGGCACTAAGAAGAAATCTACACACCTCATTTGCATCCATTTGACTTTTATCTATATCATAACGCTTCTTTCAAAGGGAATACCAACGACAATAGCAGCTTTGGGTTTGAGAAACTTCCTAGATGACATAGGCTGTAAGATCCTGGTTTACCTGGAGAGGGTGGCCCGGGGCCTCTCCGTCTGCAGCAGCAGCCTCCTCACAGTGGTCCGGGCCATCACCGTCAGCCCCAGAAGCTCCATGTGGAGGAAGTTTAAGCCAATGACACCACAGCACACCTTGTCCATGCTTCTTTTGTTTTGGATTCTCAACTCCTTGATAAGCATGAACTTACTCTATTTCATTACAAATACCAAGATGAATACATCACACACTAGGGAAAACAACAGCTACTGTGATTTTCTGCCAGGAAGCCAGAAAATTAACAGCATCTTTCTTACCCTCATGGTCCTGAGAGACACCTTGTTTCTGAATGCCATGGGTGGGTCCAGCGGCTACATGGTGTTTCTTCTCCACGAGCACCACCAGCGTGTCCTCTACCTTCAGAACTCCAAGTTTCTCTACACAACTCCTCCTGAGCTGAGAGCTGCTCACAGTGTTCTCCTCCTGATGCTGTTTCCTTTTCTTTTACTGGGCGGATTGTGCCATTTCTTTATTTGTAACTTTCTCCTTAAAGAATGGCTCCTTAACAGTGAAGGTTCAAGGATTTCTAACCCTTGGTTATACAACTTTCAGTCCATTTATTCTGATTCACAGAGATGGACATCTGGCTGAATGTTCGTATATCACTGGGAGAAAAAGACATTGAGAGATGGCTCCTTCATTCACCATGCTTGCAGGGAAAGTTTGAGAGTGTGAAACAAAAATGTCAAAGTATTATCATGCATGTGGATATGTGTGTCATGTACGTGTAGGTGCATGTGTCATGACCTACATGATGAGGTCACAGGACAACTTTATGGAATCTGTTTTCTGCTTCTACCTTTACATGGGTTTTAGAGATCAAACTCAGGTCACCAGGCTTATGCAGCTAGTGCTTTTACCCACCGAGCTATCTTACCAGCCCTGAGATCTAGCCTCAGCAGTCCTAGAGGCCTGGGTCATCTTGAGCTGACTCAGAGATCACAGTCTCTGACACCCTCAAGAACTAGACTTAATTGCAAATATCAGATTTGGTTTTTACTGGTTGTTGAGACTGTAAAATATTTGGCAAATTTTATCAAAATCACAGCTCTTTGGCCTTTTTCTCTGGATGTCCTTTCCTTCGACCTGATCCACAGACACACCTGCCCTTTGAGAATGACAGCAAATGTTGTGCCTTGCAGGGCTCGTTATTTCCAAACCAGCTAAACTTAAGTCATGGTGTTGGTTGACCTCTTTGCTACTTCAAATGTCCACATGGCCAGGTGTAGAGGCTCATTCCTAGAATGCCTGCTTTGAGAAGCTGAAGCAGAACTGCTGCAACTCGAAACCAACCTGGGCTACACAATGAGTTCCAGGCCAGCCTGGGCTACAGAGCTTCTTAAAAAACAAAACAAAACAAAACAAAAAATTGTATTCAGTGAGAGCCTCACACTAGGCCCCAGAACCCATGATTTCCTCAGCCACAAGTTCTTGTTGGGGTTTACAGGACCAGGCATGAGGTGTCTATTACAGAGCAAGAGTTACACGCAATTAGAAAGCTGTCAGTTACCCCTTAGCATTCATGTCACTCTTGTATCAATGGGTATATCTTGCCAGGCCAGATATTAAAGTTCACAGGATTCACAGCTGGGTAAGTCTTTGATGACCTCCCCAACCCAACCTCACAGCCTGTTCAGGCACTATAAAGGCAGAGAGGAACTTTCCAGGAGAGAATCAGCTTGATTTCTCCGTCTCGTACATGCAAAGCATGTGGTGTTTTCCATACTGGGGTATTACATCCAGTTCAGAGACAGTGCATGACTATCTTCTCAATGATCATCTTTACACCCATAGATCAGTGCAGCTCTCACCCCTCATCAGAGAAGCTTCTCTTCGCAGTGGATGACGGTTAACACAGAGACTCACAACTGGTCAAACTTCAAGGAACCAGGGGTTGTGGAGCCCTCAGCCCTAAGTGGGATGTGTATATCACACCCCTTTTCCTTAAGGCTAGGGGGCCAACACAGAAGTGAAGATCGAGAGACTTTAAGAGCCAGATGTTGGGGGACCTCCAGGAAAAAGAATCTTCTGGACATGACTCGGCCATTGCACTCTGGAGCTTGCAGCAGCTGTGGTTGCCTACCCAAGACCTGTGAAATACCAAACCAGTCAGCATTCCAGCAAGGATGGAGAAGAGGCTCAAGAGGCCCCACCCCAACCTGCTATTGGCACTTGATGGCTGCTGGAGGAGGGAGAGTCCATTTCCTTCAGGGCTATATCCACTGGTGGGTTGCCCATGCTCCACTGAGAGCCCTACATCCATGCACATACAAGCAGCAGTAACTGGACTCAAAGGATTATAAAAATTTTAAATATCATTAAAAAATAAGTAAAAATAAAATTTAAAAGATATCTACCTTGGAGGGAAATATGGGGGGGAGGTCCATGAAAGAAGCTGGAAGAAATGTAATCTAAATATATTGTATACATGTATGAAATTACCAAGGAACAAAAATAGGAGAAAAGGAGGGAGGGAGAGAGAGAAGGAAGACAAGAGGGAGGGAGGGAAGGAGGGAAGAGATTTGGGGTGCCTCTAAAACCTTTATGCTAATAAGAAAAAAATCATCTATGTTCTTAGGGAGCTAGGATAGACAAAATTCCATCAGTGCCCTAAATCAGGCCAGAGGGTCCTTTAATGTTCTGTTGATAACTTCATTTAGTTGATTTTTCAATATTCTGAACATGGATCACACAGATAATTTCCAGACGTAGAACAATAACCCAGCCTATGTGCCGCTATTTATAAAATGGGGTCCAAAGACACAATGTTCAGTGTATAAAACTATATTTATGTCATCTTAGTAATTCTCTAAATTTGTAGTTCCATTAGTTAATTATAATTAATTAAATTACTTAGTGCGATAATGGGAATTGTATGGAGTAATGCCTAACATGAAATTTCTGGGGTGTGAAGGTGGCTTAGAAGGTGTCATGTCTCTGTGAATGAAAAGGCCACAGTAAACAGAGATGGACTTTATTCCAAAGAGAGAAAGAGCCTTGGAGGTTGTGATGGTGTTGCATTTTTTTAAAAGCAACTCTTGGAGTTGATTAAACTGAGCCTGGTGTTTGGAAGTTCTGGCTCCTCTCAGAACTTTCCTCTTCTCATTCTTCTTCTTCTACAAAGGACATTCTCTCCCTTTACTGAACAGCGTGTCAAACAAGGTATGGGAGAGGAATGAACCACCCTTGATAAGAGTTTTACAAAGGAAGAAGTGTGTTTTTGCCCTACTGACCCCAAACAGCATTAAAAAAACAAAAACGCATCTTCAACCTTTGCCCACATGCTGCTTCCTACATTGGTGGGGGAGGAGCATGCTGTTTTCAGTGTCATCACTGCTTTCAGTGGGTGGTCTTAGGTCTGGTTACATCTCATGCACACATATGTTGTTCTGAGTCAGGGGCTTAAATGAGTCATGAAGGGGAAACAGGGAACCTGGTATAAGATTAAAGCTGTGCATTCAGCTCAGCTTGTAAGAGTTAGTACATCAGGATTACAAAGCACTGCAGGATTGATGATGCTGCTTTTCTTAAAGGTCAGTTCATTCTAAAGAGGCTGAATACAGTAGGCAAAGAAAATAAGTACATAGTTCTAAATGATCTAAAACATAATTACCTTAGTTACAAGGTTGTTCAAAAGTTCAGTTTGTAAAGACTTAGTCACACAGAGTCATTCTCAGGAAAATAATTCCCACAGAGAACCACAAAGGAGTTTATAAAACAGTTAAAAGACACAGAGGAGACCCGGGTAGGCAGCCTCACTGCCACCACTTCCTGGTGACCTCCACCTCTTCCCGACCCCTCCTCCCTCCCTTTGGCCCAGACCCCAGGTGGGCTGCCCTCAACCCATAGCCATCACCCCAAATCCCCATGCCACCACTTCCTGGTGATCTCCATCTCTTCCTGGCCACTGCCTTCCATTTGTGATTTGCCTGTTCCCAGCTGGCTACACACCAGGGACTGTTCAGTCACCTTACAAGGCTCAGAGACCCAGGTAAGCTCCTCCCCCACTCCCCTGCTGTCACTTCAAAGCCTTGAGGCCTGTTCCATGTCATCATTGAAGCGTGTGGGTGGGCCCCTGCTAGCCACACCCACAATAGGCATCCCCAGAAACCTGGAAGATTTCCACACAAAAATTTATTTTTTGTCCAAAATGTTTTTAGTTTCACTCAGCACAATCAATCTAGTTATTTAAATCCAGATTGGCTCCACCGATCTGAATCAGAATTTGAGGGCTGAACTGTGCCCACGGCACCCTCAGCACACAGCTAGGCTCCACACAGTTCTGTTATTTTCCTGATCATCCTGTACCCCTTCTCAGGTCTTCAGTCTTACACAGTAATTCAGCATTTCTGTCTAGTCAGCATTAGAATGGGAACCTGGGGTGCACAAGACAGAGTTTTGAGAGCATTCATGTGCCCAGGGAACAAAGACATGGCTGGATGGAACAGGTTGGGATGGGGAAGGGGGTTCATAAAACTGTAGAGAGCATTCTGTTGGAAACTGGAGTTCACATACAAATGATGTCACTCACCTTCCTGCCAACAGGAAAGCAAGGAGAGGACAAGAAGGCCAAGACCAGGCTTCGCTATAAAGAGATGCTTTGGAAAACAGACTGTACTGAGAAGAGGAGGATGAAGGTGAAGATCCCAGAAAACAAGAAACAGGAAAAGAGTTTTAAAAAAGAAGCAACAGTAAAGGCAATCCGGAAACACGCACAGTAAAAGGGACCACGACTCGAGGGGACAGAAGATAAGAGGAGATACTGAGACGGCAGAAAAAATACATGTCTCTTGACATAGCCAAGGACTGAGTCTTAACACGTTCTCTGACTGCTTTTTAATTTTCTTGCTGTTAATGAGGGTACTGAAAAATCAGGGTAGTGAGAAGCTCAGACCTCAGGAATATCACCCTCTGCAGGTTTTCAGTCTAGACAGAGAGACATGATAACATCTAGTAAAATCTGATTGACAGCTGGAGGTTGTGGATGGCTGTGAACTTCAGTGATTCAGAGACATGGAGCTCAGAGGGAAAGACCTCAGGTGTTGCTGGGAAGGGACAAGGATCAAGCCTGTGGTCAGGAGAGGACTGTTAGTGATGAGGAGGGTGGAGAGCATCGCAGGAAGAGCCAGAATGGGCTTGTGTGGTTCTTTCAGAAGGGAAGGAAAGGACAGGGAACTGAGGAAGTGGCCTCTTTCGGTTTCATTGTTAGTTTCTGTCAGCATGGCTTGGTATGAAACTTGAGAAAATTAAACTGTATCATGTCCTGGTGCTCATCCCCATGTTCTCAGGCCTCCTGTGGTGGACTTTCAACCTCTCCACCTGGGTGAAGATACAAGTCCCGGGCAGCCCCCAAGTCCCCTTCAGTGCCCACAATCTGCAGTGAAGTGACCTCTTTCACTCCTTTGTCAAAACCAAGTGAGTTCCGGTCTGAAACAGGAGGCTCCAGGATCAAGGTTTTCCCTTTCAAAAATTAGCAGCCCCTTTTACTGCTCCAGGATCAAGGTTTTCCCTTTAAAAAATTAGCAACCCCTTTAACTGCCCCAGGACAGTCCCTCCTGGGACTCTAGCTGGGTAGCTGACAGGTGGAGTGAACCATCACAGTGAGTGTCAACATTCATCACAGTACCGCTGTTCTTTCCCAGGAATCCTGGGTGTCTCCAGTGCTCATCCTTGTCTTCTGAGGTGTCAGAGTCCCTGGAACTGGAGGTAAAACAGTTGTTAGCCACCATGTGGGAGCTGGGAATCAAACTTGGGTTCTCTGCAAGAGCAGCCAGTGATTTTACCCTCTAAGCCATCTCTCCTGTCCCCAGACCTAATTTTAAAAAAAGAAATGGGCGGGGCATGGTGGCGCACGCCTTTAATCCCAGCACTCTGGAGGCAGAGGCAGGTGATTTTTTTGAGTTCGAGGCCAGCCTGGTCTACATAGTGAGTTCCAGGACATCTGGGGCTACAGGGAGACCCTGTCTCAAAAAGACAAAAAAAAAAAAAAAAAAAAAAAAGAAAGAAAAGAAAAGAAATGGAAACAAAAGATTAATAGCATTGAAATGCCCATACTGCCAAAGCAATCTGCAAGTTCGGTGCCCTCACTAAATTCCAATGTGTTTTTTACACAAAAATTTTAAAATTCACGTGGAAACAATAGCGTCCCAAATAACGAAAGTGACACTTCTTCAAATTCACAGAATTACTTCCAGTTAGTGAGACAGAGTTGAGCTCCTGCCCATCAACAGACGCATGAGGGAAACAGCAGATGCACACGGATCGTACTTGCAGTTTAGAGTGCCTGGTCCTTGTTACACCTCAGATGAAGCTGATGACTTGCTGTTGAGTAGGTGAACCCGACACAGAAAGGAATTCCCAGACTTTACTTAGAACGTGGAATCTGAGATCAAGGGGGTGGGGGGTTGTAGTTACTTCCATTTAGCAGGTTCACCCGTATTTATGTAAACTGTGGCCATCATAACACTTGGCAAGCAAGATTTGAATGTACATCTAAAAATAAAAAAGGGCATCACGCTCGCTAACACGCGAGAGGTCCCGGGTTCGAAACCGGGTGGAGAGAACAGTAGTTTTTCAGGCCACCGTTTTGGTGTTTAAATTCCGAAAGCCGCCCCCACCCACTTCTTAGCCAGATCGGTGAGAACAAAGATAACTCGATCTCTGTAGGTCAAGGGTAGCCTGCCCATGCACCTGCCGTGAAATTTGGTGACACCTTGCTCTGGTTTCCTTTTTCTTCCTCCTACAGAGAAATCGCCTACGAGCTCGGCCCTGGGCCCTTCTGAGGAGATGAGAGGAGTCTGGGCTCCGCCTTTCCCGCCTTGAAGGGTCAGTGCGCTCTGGACCTTGGAAACAGCAGATAACGGTGTGGACCAGTCCGATCACACATTGAACAAAGGACGTCACAGCCCACCAGCGTGGGGGATTAGCTCAAGTGGTAGAGCGCTCGCTTAGCATGCGAGAGGTAGTGGGATCGACGCCCACATCCTCCAGCTTCTATCCTTAACCTGGAACTTGTTGCGGACTTTTATTCAATGAACCAGAGGTTCTGTTGGGATGCATCTCCTGCCTTTTGCTCTGCTCCAGCTCACCCGCCCACTGTCTGGTTCATTTCACACGTGCGTATAAACGACTCAGCTGAGTCTTCCACACACCGAATCACAATCCCTTCTGCGCCAACAGGTGGAGATTTCCCCTCAAACCTCCGCACTGCGTCCGCACAGGGAGGACCTCGCCGCCTCTCTGGACTCTCCTCCTGCTCCATCTCCTCCCCTGCTCTGCTCTGGAGCCCCGCGGGGACCAAGCTCCACCTTCGGCATCTCGGGGCGTGGCTCCCCTTCCCACTAGGCCCGGCTTCCCATTTCTAGGCTCTGTGGAAACTGACAACCTTTTCCTCAAACGTCGCAACCAGTCGTGAAGCACCTGCCGCTCCTACCGGGTTCTTTCAGGGCGTCTCGGGCGTCGTGTTCCCGTCCTCCTCCCCTCGTGTGTTTTCCACGTGCGATTCTCCTGCACTGCGCCGTGGGTCTTAGGCGGGAATTCCCGCATCTGCGCCGCCTCTTCCTCCCCGCGCTCTCCAGGCAGCGCCGCCCAGGGCGCATCTCAATCTGTCCCTGGACCACCTTCTGGCCTCTTACTCTTCCTGGGTTTCGTCTGCGGTTTGGCTTTGCTGTTGGCTGTTCTCTCAGTCAATGTGTATGTGCACGGTGTGCGTGGCACCTTCGCAGGAGCACAATGTCTGTCTTGGATGTAAAACCAGAGCCCCCACCATTCAGAAGGTGTTTCCGTAGTGTAGTGGTTATCACGCTCGCCTCACACGCGAGAGGTCCTCGGTTCGAAACCGGGCGGAAACAGTATTTTTCACTGGCTACTTGACTTCAAAAAACGACGAACTAAACAATCCATCGATGCGACGCACTCAGACAAGCCGAGGACGCACAACAGGAGATTGGGAAAGGGGGGATCAATGTGGGTTTCCTTTGTCGTTTTTCTCTTTACTCTCGGAGTGCAGACCTAAGCCGGCAAGCCCTGAGTGCACGCTCCTAACCTGGGGGAGATCCACATCGACCTTCTGGATCTGCAACTAGTTTTCCTCGGTTCTGGAATCTGAAATCTAAGATCTTGGACAGTTTCCCTTTGGGACCTTTCTTTCTGGAAGAACGTGCCCAGCCGGTGTTCCTGGCCTGGACCATCAGAACACCCGCGCTCGCCTGCAGTGGCCGAGATTCTGGTGGGCAGATCAGGGACAGGGGACCAAGGGCAGTGACCGCCAGGCTTCAGCTCCCAGGGGATGAATGTACACCAGAGAACAAAGGCCGCAGGTGAGGCTGGCTTACTGTGGATCAGCCACAGCACCTCGGGTTCCCACCTTCTGCTATAGGAAGAAAACACAAGACTGATCACAGGATGCTTTGCATGCTTCTCTGGTTCCTGACATCCGGGAGCAAACAGAGCCAGGTAAACGCCTGCTGACCTTGGTTCTGGGGCTCTATCAATTAGTTCAGTTTCCTCCAGGTGCTGTGATCTCAAGAATATTCCTAATTGCTCTTTCCTTAATTCTCCTGCAGCCTGTCCCTGGTGCTGAGCAGGTCTGGACAGGGCAGGCCAGAACCTCAGAGTAACAGAGCCCCAGCTGTAGGTCAGAGAACTTACCTGGAGCCCCAAGTGTAAACCCAAAGGCAGGGTGTGGAGGTGAGGAAATTAGGTACTTGGTATGTTAGTGGTTGAGATCCTGTGGAGACCAGGCGGGAGAGCTGAGTCAGAGCAGAGGAAGAGCTCAGTGTTTGGAGCTTACACATCTGCTCCTCAGTTCAGGCCTTGCTACTTGCTCTAGGACATTTAGGGAAAGTACTCAATTACCTGAGCCTTCCTTACATCTGGAAAGTGCTATCTACCTTTGTTGCCAAATTTCAGCCAAACTACATGAAAAAGCCAACAAATGCTAAAGGGCACTTGTGACTGAAAAGCACAGGTTACCTGTGGATTTCACAGGGGAATGTTTCCTTGCTCGACCACTCAGTCACTGAATGGACGCGCTCCCGTTTCCTATCACGGAAGGAGAACAGGAGGACAAGAGTTCTGAGGGAGGGAAAGCCAGAACCTTGACACACAGAGGGTAGGGAGCCGCAGACAGCTGTGCCTGTCCCTGAGCTCAGAGCCTGAGAGGCAGATGAATCCTGAGAGGTGTGGACTCCACTGTTTCTGGATGTGACATTCTTCAGGTGCAGCACCGGCTGACAGTGCATTGACCAGGTCACATGTTCTTTCAAAGCCTCAGATGGATGCAAGGTGCTTGGAGAGTGAGAGTCAGCACTTAGAGCCGAGATGCAGTGTGGTGTCCTTCGGAACTCCTGTGATCAGCACATGCTGAAGAGCACACAGGCCACCTCCAGGGGCCTGCCCACTGCGTTGGTGCCTTGCCCACCCTGCCTGCCTTGGGCCTACCCACCCGGCACTGTCCAGGCTGCCTGCTGGGCACCAGACCTGCTCTCGGTGTGTAAATTCACAGAGAAACTTGAATGGATAACAGAGAGTGGTATTGAAACCGTGGGAACCAGCAAGTTTACACAGGAAGCTTTGGGATATGTTTACTGTAGCTGCCTGAAGTTCGACAAAATTGAGAAAGCAGGATGAGTTTGGTGCTCTGGAGTGTGAAAGCTGCCAGCGAACTCTGTTCCCTTCTGTCAGGAGAGGAACCGTGTTAAGGAAGCACTTGATCCAGGGCACCTCGACAGATCCTGCTGTGAAGATGGCTGATGAAGATGACACTGAGTGACCTTCAGAGCTGGATGAGCCAATGAGTGAAGACGAAGTAGAAATATGTGAGATCCACTGAGGAGGGAACACTGAGCCTCAAATGAACCTGGCGAACATATCCCCCCAGTATAGTTATCTTGAATTAGTGGTGGACAGAAGACTTTAAATAACTCACAGCAATATCAACAGAAAAGAAATGACTCTCAACACTGCTACCAAAAGAAAATCCTCCTTGGCTTCCTAATGGCTGCAGATAAACAACAGTGTACGTCTTTTCTACAATACTCTGGACTAAGTATTTAGACTAGGGGCTGAGCTCTGGTATTCAGAATTCATGAGATTATCTACGGCAAAAGGTGGTTATAGGAATCTTTATTTCAGGATAACAACGTTTTCATAAGTCTCACGTAGAGTTGGAACCTCCTTATATCCATCTCTGGGTTTAGATCAGAAGACTTAAGAATCTTCACTCTGGAAATTCCTGAGAGAACAGAATGTGTGGTACAGGGTCAGAGGAAGGACAGTACTGTCTTAATTTACAATAGACGGTATTGGTTGGTGCTATTTTTATACGGGGAAGCAACAGCTTTGCAGCACAGTAAGAATCAAATAAAACCTTGTCCTCATTAAAGAAAAAAAAAGATTCAGCCCTTTGGTATGCGGCTGGTGGGAGCTCCCTCTAGGTGGTGCTGGCAGTCTGTCCGTCCCATGTGCAGGCCCTGAAGCCCCGCCTCAGAGAGGGCAAAGTGGGCTTCTTTTCCACCCAGGGGTATTAGATTGACTATGTAGGACATGGGGCAGGGGGAGATGACAGGGAAGGCTGGAGGAGATACCAAGTCACAAGAGCAATAGGGCCCGGAACCCTATGGTGACTGATCAATTGCCAGTGAGATAAGATGGTAGTGAGAAAATATAGAGTACATGGAATGCCACAAGGTTAAATTGGTCTTCCTTCCTAAATTGGAGGAGGCAGGACAGATGCCTTCTCAGCTAGGTGCTCTGAAGGTGCATGGCTATAATTAAGGCCAGAAATCACTGAGAAGTCATTCACTATTTTTTTTTTCATATAACAAATAAATCCTGAGAATCTACCTTGTTCAACAGCTGTTCTGGCTGCAAAGTTTCACTGTAACTGCACACTGTGGGGAAACCCTGAATCCTACCTGTGCCTTCACTGGAGCATAAGACACATTTTTTTTCTGCCTGAACACTCATCAAATTAACCTTGTAGACATTTAACAGTACCTAAGACATGGGCATGGCTTAGTGGTATGTACTTGCCTAGAAGGTGAAGCCTTGTGTTAGATCCCAGCACTTCAATTAATTAAAGCTTGGAGAAATATCTGGGAGAATATCTGATTCACTGCATTACATTCATCTTGATATTTGCCTTTCAGACTACAATGGGGAAGACCACCAGGACACCAGGACACCTGCATTCATGTGAAAGCCACAACACAGTGCCTGGCTCTGTCAGAGTGCTGGGAGGGACACAACTCCACCTCAGAAAACTGTCAGGGCAGATTTCTCCCAGAGGATGGTCTGGGCCTCAGGAAGCAGCTGGACAGTCATGAGTGAAAGGCTTGGTGTTCTGAGAGACATTCCTTGGTCCAGTATCTCTAGAGTCAAGTGTGAGAAGGAAGGAGAGGGAGCAAAGGAAGAGGCAGAGCCAAGGACCGGGGTTGCCCTGGGAGGCCTTGCCTAGCCATCTCCTGCTCCACACAGCTCTGCAGGAAGCAAGTGGGTGCAGAGGTGGAAACCCATCTGGGGAGACTGTGTGGCTGGGCGATGGACACGGGATGTGCAATGGTGGAAACTGCTCTTTTTCACTCTGCTTCCAGGCTGGTTTCCTCCTGGGTTCTGGGTTCCACATGCATGTCCCAGGACACTAAACCACAGACAGACTGAAGTTAAAGGGTCTGTCAAAGGAGATGATGACCTTGAGGGTGTACGCCTTAGATGGCGGTATGTACATTTAAAATGAGAATACCACATGGCCCGTACGGGGATCGAACCCGCGACCTTGGCGTTATTAGCACCACGCTCTAACCAACTGAGCTAACCGGCCACACGGTCGCTCTTTGTCCTTCTTCCTCCCCAGATACTAAGATACACTGTCCAACCACCGAAGGAAATTTTCCACTTTTAACTTTATCTTGAAGTTGGAGAAAGTAACGACCCTGGCTTTGTTCTACGTCCGAACTCTCAGTAGGAAGAACTTTCTGTACGAGGGCAGCAAATGTCCCCGTTTCCATGACTCCTGTCGCAGGGCTCGTGTGACCCGGGACTCTGGGTGAAGCCGCCCAGGGCGCTCGGGGCTGCGGGGACTGACCCGCCCTCCCGCCTCGCCCGCGGTCTCCCCTGAACTCTGTCCCCCAGAACCTGAGGACGACGCGGTGGGTGGCGGTTCCGGATCCCGGGTCTCCTCCAGCGGCCAGAGCATCACCTGCTCCCGGGAGACCCGGGATCCGTCCCCGCGGCTCCAGACCCACGTCCGACCCGAGGACCCGCTGCGTGGGTCGCGGACGCGGGGCTCCGTCCCGCCGTGTCCGCCGCTGCCCGCAGACCCCTCTTCCCCCCGCAGGGCCGCGTCCCCGGCCGTCCGCTCCGGCTCTGGGTCTCAGTCCAGCGAGAACCCGCCTCCCACGCGGCTCTGACCCACGCGGCGGGTGCGGCGGTTCCCGAAGCTTCCCGGACACGCTGCGCGGCGTCTTGTCACCCGCAGGGGAGCCCTGGCTTTCTTGTCCTCGGGGTCTGAACTGAGTGACCGGCTCCCGCGCTCACTCCGCCCTCCTAGTGATGTCTGCGAGAAGTCGAGAACTTGGGATTCGGAAATGAGTCTCTGCAAGTCGCCCACACAGGACCGACCCGCGCCTGGGGCCGGAGTCTCTGCGGAGCGCGAGCTCAGCTTCACAGTCCGAAGACGCCCACGCGGGGCGGACGGAGGCCGCGTGACCACGTAGGACCCTTGGAGCAAAGGAAACCAAAGGCTGGTCTCAGAGCTCTGCTGGGTCTTGTTCTGCCAACGCCCTGTCCCCATCCTCAACCAGTGATTCCTGGGGTTGGAAAACCTGTCTATTCTAGCTGAGAAGGACCTTACAAAACTTCCCCGTAAAACTATGTTCAGAGGTGTCCCTCAAGGCCCTGAATCCTGTCCCTTATTAGAAGGATGGAGATTGCAGAGGTGGGTCTCTTTTGACTCAGCAAGTTTAACCAGGCTAGTTTAGTGGGATCCAGTAGTTTCTCTGCTGTCTTTGACAGATGGAGTGTTCTCGAAATTGTTGACTTGCTCCCTGCCTTCGGGTTATGAAGAAACAGATATTCCCAGCCATCGTTATGTATTAGTTAACAAGTTCTCAGTATGACAACTTCTACAAACATGCCAAGTTGACCTACTTGATTACTTCTAAAATACCTACTAAATCCCACTATCTAAACTGGGACCCTCAGTTACCCTCACCAAATCTCCATCAGAGAGCTCTTGGCCTTGTGGAAAATTCAAATTCTGCCCTTTAGATCCAGAACCCAGGCAATGAGTTGGGGTGAGGGAGTGCTGGGAGGATGTGATGGAGACGCATTGTCCACATGCAGCAAATTTTCAAAGAATTTGAAAAACTAAAGCTGGGCCAGGATTTCTTTGTCTAACTTTACTAATTACCACTGTGGAATTCCTTCGGTTGGGCCTCAGCTTCCATAGTAAGACCACAATGAGAGAAAGGCTTATGGAAAGAAAGAAAGAAAGAGAGAGAGAGAGAGAGAGAGAGAGAGAGAGAGAGAGAGAGAGAGAGAGAGAAAGAAAGAAAGAAAGAAAGAAAGAAAGGAGAAGAAAGAAGGGAGGGAGGGAGGGAAAGAAAGGAGGGAGGGAGGGAAGAGAGAGAGAGAGAGAGAGAGAGAGAGAGAGAGAGAGAGAGAGAGAGAAAAGAGAGAAATCTTTAATAGTCTTTGGAACACAAAGGTGAAAAGCAAAAACAAACCAGGAAGCCTCATCCTGAAGTCGGGGCGTGGGATTCTGAGGAGACTATCCGGGACAACGCGGTTGGAAGCTCAGTGTTGCGTGCACTGACCTGCAGGCCTTGGTCTCCGGGAGTGTCCGGGAGCTGTTCTCTCCTTGAAGCGCTGTGAGCGGCAGCCACCGGGCAAAGCGCGGAAGGTGGAGGGCGGTTGACCGAGGGAGGAAACAAGCTTCGGAACGATGGAGAGTCGGAGGGATTAGAGCGGCGAGGAGAGGCGCCCTAGCTCAGCCAGACACCGTGGGCAAGGGCGGCTCTTCAGAGGGCAGGGCTGAAAGGGGATCCAGGTTGGCTGAGTTGGAAATATCCTGGAGCACTAGTGACCCAGGCCTAGAAGGCTGGAAACACAGGAATTAGCCGGACTAAGAGGGCCGGGGGGCAATAAAATGGAAGGAGTGCTGTAGAGTGTGTCCAAAATAGGGTTATCAGTGCCCTCTTAGCGCAGTAGGCAGCGCGTCAGTCTCATAATCTGAAGGTCCTGAGTTCGAGCCTCAGAGAGGGCAGAACCTTTTAGGTTCTCTTTCTCAGTAAAGACATGAGATTTGGTCCCTTTTAGAAATAAGGTGGGTGGAAGAAAAATTCATAGGAATGCTGCGCCTTGAGGCCCTTCTTAGGCCCTTTTATGATGTGTCTGTCTGTAAAGCGGACCGACCTATCAGCGCTTTCCACTGTTTCTGGCAAGAGACTCCTCTGCTTTTATTTGGAGCTAACTCCCCCTTTGTTTTGGGTCCGTAGTCTACAGGGGCCCTAAATGTAAAAACCTCAAAGTACTAGAAGAAAACGGGAAACTCTTCAAGATATAGGTGTAGACAATGATTTTGATTATTTATTTGAGACAGAGTCTCACTGTGTAGCCCTGACTAGCCGGGAACTCAGGAAGATCCACCTGCCTCTGCCTGCTGAGTGAAGCCACAACGCCCACCAGCAATTGTTTCTGTTTGTTTGTTTGTTTGTTGTCTTTTTTAGACAGGGTCTCCCTGTAGCCCCAGCTGACCTGGACCTCACTATGTAGACCAGGCTGATCTCTGCCTCCCAAGTGCTGGGATTGATGACCAGGCAACAGTGATTGAAAAAAAAAAAAAGAAAAGAAAGAAAGACAGGAAAGCAGTGGTAATAAAGCAAAGTAGAAAAGTGGTACTGCACACAGTGGCGTTGAAGAGCAGCCTGTAGAGATGTTTGCAGGCTATTCACTGACAGTATGTCCCTATCCAGACTGTATAAGGAACTATGAACATTCAACAACAAAACAAACCCAAACTCCCATTTAAAATGAGCAAATGACCTCAATAAACATTCCATAAAAGAAATACAAATGGCCAAGAAACATTAAAAATATTGAATGTCACTAATCCTCAAGGAAATTCAAATACAAGCCACAGTGAGCTATCACGGGTTAGAATGGGGATGACCGAAAAGACAGGAGTTAACAAACCTAATGAGGTTGTGGAGAGAAATCGTACACAGCATTGGTGGGAATGTAAATACAGCCTCTGTGGAAACAATATGGAAGGTTTTCAAAACACTGAAAACAGAGCTATCATAAGATCCAGCCAATGCATTCTAGGTTTGCATCCAGGGGACACACGCCTGCAGCCTTGAGTTCACTGCAGTGGAATCACCTAACGTGCCCATGGGCGGATGACAAGGAGAATGTGGTTCATACACACAGAACATTCTGTGTTTCGTGTCAGTGTGGATGGAACTGGAGATGAGACACAGAACGACAAAGCCTCATGTTCTCCCTCTTGTGGCAGCGTAGGAAACCGATATCACAGAAGAGTGTACTAGAAGGCACTAGAGGCTAGGAGGGGAGGGGAGGGGAGATAAAAAGAGGTCAGTTGGATAGGTGGGATGAGGTCCAATGTGCTACACACAGTGGGAGGAGCCTGCAGTTTACAGTTTGTTACATATTTTATATAGAACTAGAAGGAGTTCAAAGGGTCCCAGCACAAAGATGTGTTTAAGAAGACAGAAATGCTAATTACCCAGAGCTGGTTATCATAATTACACATATTCAAAGATCACATTGTACCTCGAGTACACTTAAGATTATGCATTAGCTATTTTTAAGGATCATAACTTAGATTCTTGGGAGTTCTGCCTGTTGGCAAGGCCCAGCTTCCCCAGGCTTGTTCTGTGATCATTGCTGGGTCTCATGCATTCTGTCACAGTAACTGTTCCTTTCTGCGGGGGTCTCTCCCTCTCTTCGCGGGTCATTGGCCACCGGTCCACGAGGGCATAGGGAGCAGAAGCGACGAACGGAGTCAGGACGGCCAGTGAGCACTGACGGAAGAAAGCCCTTCCGGGGAGGCAGGTTCCACGACGCAGTGAAACAGAAACAGCTCTAGATGCAGTGATTCAGTGAAAACAGCTCCAGACTCAGTGAAACAGCTCTGTTTATTCAGTGGGAGAACTAGAGAATTTATAGTGTGGAGGCAGTAGCCAAAACCTCAGCTGATAGGTGCTCATAGTATGCTTTATTTACATGTGGCAGTGGGCTCCTATCATCCAACTATCGGGCAATGCCTAATTATCATATAGAAAAAACCTGGGGGTAGTTTTTACTCCAGGTAACTATGCCAAAGGTCATGTTCCGAATAAGGTCAGGCATCCATGCTTGGTGGCACTTCCCAGGTAAGCCAGGAAGAGAGCAGGAGGCCCCCTGCTGAAAAGGGGAGTCCTTCCATATGGCACCGAGCCCCTTAGGGCTATCCGGACATGGAGAACTACAACCCTAACAGCAGGGTTTCCCAACACCTTTCTCATCCTATTCTGTTCTTCCCAAATGGATTTGTGTGTGAGGAATCCCCCTTCTGCCACTCAATCTCATTTTTTCAAGTTTTTAAAATTTGAGAAACATTATCTAAAGATGATGGTGTGATCTTTAATTTCATAAGCATACAGGATGTCATATAAAGGAAAAGTGTGGAGCAGAGGTTCATGGAACAGGGAACAAAGATGTAGAGAGAAAAGTGGGGATCGCACACCTTTGATTCCAGCACTTAGGAGCCAGAGGCAGGCAGAGCTCTCTGTTCAAGTCCAGCCTGGTGCACGTAGCAGGTTCCAGGTCCAGGCTACATAGTGAGACCCTGTCTCAAAAAAGGGGGACAGGCCTGTCAAAATGAAAAAAAAAATGAGTATGAATGTTTTAGTTTGCTTCTCTGATGCTGTGATAAAACACTGACCAAAAGCCACTTAGAAGAGGAAAGGGCTTATGAGTTATGGTCCTTCACTGAGGGACCAAGGTATAAACTCTTGGCAGGGGCTTGAAGCAGAGCTTATGGAGGAATGCTGCTTACTGGTTTGCTTCCTCTGGCTGGTGTTCAAACAACCCAGGCCCAGCTGCCCAGGGGTAGTATGGTCCGCAGTGGACTGAACCCTCTGATAGTGATCAACAATCAAGAAAATGCCCTACTAGACTTATCTTCAGGCCAAACTGATGGAGGAAATTCTTCAAATGAGGGTCCCTCCTCCCAGGTGTGTCAAGTTGCCAACCAAGATCAGCCATCATTGTGGGAGAAAATGGAAACTGAGGTATAACAGAGAAACCAGGATGGTGACCACAGAAGAAAAGACAAGGAGGGGAACCAGGAGCAACACACAGAGGCTGCTGGGACTTCGGAGCAGGGCACTAGCACATGCTTCCCCCTTCCTCAGTGAGCAGCGGTTGCTGCCTTCAGGGATCTTCACTCCTGGGCTACAGATCACGGTAACAACATGGGAATTTATTTAGGAATATAATGTATAGCTTTGTGACTTAGTCTGCTGACTAATGTTTACCCAGAAATCTACTTTTAAAGTACCATTGCCTACAGCTGTCTTATCAGTACAATGCTGTACTGACAGTGCACAGGTTGTGTGTGTCGGTGGGTCTATTGCTTTACAAAAAATAAGCATTAGCCAGGTGTGGTGGCACATGCCTTTAATCCCAAAACTTGGGAGGCAGAGGCAGGCAGATCTCTGTGAGTTCAAGGCCACCCTGGTCTACATAGTGTGTTCCAGGCCAGCTGGGGCTACAAGGAGACCCTGTCTCATAAAAGATCAAAAAAGAAAAGAGAAGCATTTAAGCAGCCCAATATACAGGCCGGTATAACTGTCTTGATATTTTAATTCACTGTTAAAATCATACTGTGTAATATACAACATTCCACATTCTGGGACGACTCAGTATTCTGAAAATAATCAAACATTACATATATTGTTGCTTTAGAGTTATCTATAAAATGCAAACTAAATAATATGAAAGTGCTTCTTTTTCAATATTTTATTTGTTTTTGTTTTATATATATGAGTGTATTGCCTATGTGTATGTAAGTGCACCTGTGTTATACAAAGAAAGCCTGTGGAGGTCAGAAGAGAATGTCAGATTTTCCTGGAGTTATGGGCAGTTGTTAGCCTCCATGTGGGTGCTGGGAATTGAACCTGGGTCCTCTGGAAGAACAGCCACAGTGCTCTTAACTGCTGAGTCATCTCTCCAGCCCTGAAAGTGCTTCTTATGGCTAAGGTAATACCTGGCTTAGGGCCATTTGTAAAAACCT
Organism: Nannospalax galili; assembly: GCF_000622305.1. Taxonomy (NCBI): domain Eukaryota; kingdom Metazoa; phylum Chordata; class Mammalia; order Rodentia; family Spalacidae; genus Nannospalax; species Nannospalax galili. The sequence goes on from NW_008337055.1 coordinate 190,871, forward strand.
GATAGCAAGGTGGTGCTGCAGGTGTTGTAGACTGGGGTCCACAAGCCTCGCTGGATCTGCAGGTCTGTAGGTTTTGACCCATCTTATTTACGTTCATATCACTTGCATTTCCACATTTTCTCTGAAACTCTGAATTAGTTACATTTGTAATGGTTTTAGTTTGTATTAGTATAACAAAGAAACGGAGATATATTCCCCCCACATTTATTTGTGTGTGTGTGTGTGTGTGTGTGTGCCACCATGTACTTGTAGAGGTCATAGGGCAATTTGTGGGAATCAGTTCTCTCCTTTGAGTATGTGGGTTCTGGGAATCAAATCTACATCATCAGTCTTGTCAGCAAACAGTCTTTACCTACTGAGCTATCTCACTAGCCTGATCTATCTATATCTTTAAATTTTTTTGATTTATTTTTATTTTATGTATATGAGTATTTTGCCTGCATATAAGTGCATTCATGTGTGCAGTGCGCACAGAAACCAGAAGAGGGCATCAGAGCCCCGGGAACTGGAGTTACAGATGGTTATTAGCTGCCATGCGGGTGCTGGGGAACAGAACCCTGGGTCTTCTGCAAGAGCAGCCAGTGTCCTTAACCACTGAGCCATCTCTCCAGCCCTCTTGGATCTTTTTTTAATGTAGTCTTTATGTCTTTGTATTAGGATACATGTTAAAAATAGGGACCATAAAAGCTATCTTAGAGCTGTGGTTCTGTGGTAGAGCAAGACCTTGAGTTCCACCCCAGCACGCAAGAACAAAACAAAACTGCAATTTAATACTGGTGATTTTCTAGGCAATGATTCACTCTACAGTGCCAGCTATACATTATTATAAGAAAACATGTGTTTATGACTTAGAATGAAGATTTGTAATTTCAGGGCTCAGAGATTAACAGAGTATACATTTTTTTCCTTTTTGTTTTCTTTTTTTGGTCTTTTTGAGACAGGGTATCTCTGCAGGCCCAGCTGGCCTGGAAGTCGGTATGTAGACCAGGTTGGTCTCGAACTCAAAGAAATACACCTGCCTCTGCCTCCCAAGCACTGGGATTAAAGGTGCACACCACCGCACCTGGCCATACAATGCATCTTAGTTATATTTAGAGCCCCTCCCCTATCTTCAGCTCCATAGGTTCCCGGCCCTGCTGGTTTTCTACATTGTCATATATGTTAAGGCATATAAGCCAAGTTTGTGTTCCCAGATGTCTCTTGGTACGAGTTCATCCATTGACACCTAGTCAGCTTATCTAGTGTCGTTCCCTTAAAGAAGACCAATTCTCCCTCACCCAGCAGTGATCAGTTGCCGATAGTTCCTCAGGTAAGGTTGGGGCTTTCACCTATTTCCTCACATCTATGCTGGGTTTTTGTCTGGTTTTGAGTTTGTTTAGGTCTTGTGTATGTTGTCACCATTTCTGTAAGTTCATATGAGCAAGATCCCAGAAGCCTGGAAAACTGTTTCCTTGTGGTCATCCGCCACCTCTGGCTCTTACAGTCTTTCCGCCCCTCTTCTGCAGTGATCCCTGAGCCCTGGGTGGCATAGGTTAAATATAGGAGTCTAGAGACACGCACTCCGCAGTTTCTTATTCTCTACATTTTTGCCAGTTGTGGCTTTCTGTGTTGATCACCATCTGTTGCATGAGGAAACTTTGCTGGTGAGAGTTGAGAGATGTACTAAAACCCTCTCTGCCCACTGTTCCTCTATATTCCATTGCAGATGTGTCAGTTAGGGTTGGGCATCTCTCAAACACTTATTCTCTGTGTTTGGTCACTTGTGGAACCCTGTACCAGTCTGTACCAGTCTTGCAAAAGAAGCTTCTTTGATGAGTGGTGAGAGGTATACTTGTCAGGCTAGTCTGAATGTCTCTGGCCAAACCAGTAGGATGGGTCCTAGGCCCAAGGTGGGGATGAGGATAGTGTGGGGAGGGTCTAACTCCAAGCAGAGTAGAGTATACTGTTCTTGTAGAGGACCACAGTTTGGTTCCCAGCACTCATGACTAGGAACTTACCACCTGTAATACCAGTTCTAAGGGACCCAATGCCCTCTTCTGGCCTCCACAGGCACCTACACTCACATATGCATGTACACACACATCATCAACAATAAAACTAATCTTTAAAAAGAAAATGCAAAATAAACTTAATTCTTTTCTTATTTTTCTTTATTTTTGGTGCTGGGGATCAAACCCATGGTCTTGAGCTTTGTAGGTAAGCACTGCGTTCCTGAGCCACATCCCCAACTTTTGGGTTAACTCTTGGGATGTTTCCTTATTCATTATAACTGCTGTTCTACAACATAACTTCTTTAGTATGTCCTTATGTTCCATAATTGTCTCAAATAGTTTTTCAGAATAAAGTTTATATCGCAGGGAGGTCTAGGAATTGTTAAAACACCAGTTCTAGCTTCTCTGTTGCTGTGATAATCGCCATGACCAAAGGCAGTCTGGGGGAGGCTGATTTCATCTCCCAGGTCCATCATCAAGGGAAGCTAAGTGCTCTAGTTGTCTGTTGCTCTGATAAAACACTAACCAAGTTAGTGGCTTGGTCACTTACAGCTCACAGTTCATCATCAAAGGAAGCCAAAGTGGGAACTCAAGGCAAGAATTGAAGCAAAATCCATGGAGGAGGAAAGCTAGGTGGCTTTACCCAGCTTGTTCAGCTGCTTTTCTTATGCAGCCCACACCCACCTGCCCAAGGATGGTGCTGCCCACAGTGGGCTGGGCCATCTTACATCAATCAGCAATCAAGAAAATGCCTCACAGACACAGCCATAGACCAGTCTGATCTGGGAAATTCTTCAATTGAGGCTTCCTCTTCCCAGGTGACTCTAGTTTGTGTCTGGAGTTTCTACAGCTGGAGCAAACCATGACCATTCTCTTACTCAAATATATCAAGAGCTGCTTGAAAACTAACACTGAACCTAATGAAATGATTTTACTTATCACATTTAGTCTCTTTTTTAGCTACTTAACCTACACAGCAGGCTCTTCTTTGATGACCATCCTCAGGAGAGAAAGTTTTTTTTTTTTTTTTTTTTTTTTTTTTTTTTTTAAAAAAAATTTTTTTTAAATTTTTTTTTTTTTAAAAAAAAAAATTTTTTTTTTTTTTTTTTTTTTTTTTGTCTTTTTGTGACAGGGTTTCCCTGTAGCCCCAGCTGTCCTGGAACTCACTATGTAGACCAGGCTGGCCTCAAACTCACAAAGATCCGCCTGCCTCTGCCTCCCAAATGCTGGGATTGAAGTGTGCGTCACCATGCCCGACCTTCTACATTTCTTAAAGGGCTACACACAAACATACACAGACACATGCACACATACACACATGCACACACATAGACATGCACACGCATATACACACACGCACATATGCACACACATATGCATACACATGCACACACATCTATACACATGCACAAGCACACAATCTTCACATTCTGATGATGAACATGCAGTTTATGTATGTCTTATCTACATCCTGTTTATACACATCAACTGCTGTATAAGAGCTTTGCCTTTCACCAAAAAATAATAAATAAATAAATAAATAAATAAATAAATAAATAAATACCGGGGTGTAAAGCTCAGTGGCAGAACTCTTACTCAGCGTACATGAAGCCCTACCAAAAAATAATAAATAAATAAATAAATAAATAAGTAAATAAATAAGACTACACCAGGGCTAGGCTTCTCCATCATACAGTAGGTGCCCAGACCTTAGCAGACTGCCTGAGAGTGCCTGGATCCAGCCTCCACGTGGTGGTGAGCTTCCCCAAATCTCACCGTGCCCATGCCCCTACACTGGGACCACCTGCAGCCCATCCCACTGCCCCTGTCTAGGCTTCTCTACCCTATAGCAGGGGCCCAGACCTTTGCAGACTGCTTGAGAGTACCTAAATCGGATCTCTCCTTAGCGAGCTCCCCAAATTGTGCTGTGACTGCTTGCTAATAGGGGCTCAGACCTTAGGAGGAAGCCTGAGTGTACCTGACTGGGGCCTCTGCAGGAGCTCCTGAGCAGCTGGACTGAAACTGTCTAGTCCCTCCAATATAAAATCAAAAGATCTGAAGCCTAGATCAACCAGCTTTGCATACCCAATAAGAGAACAATAAAGGCACATCAATAATATAAACAGAATCAGACTTCAACTCAACAAAGGAAGGTTTGAGTTTCATACCAGAATCACACAAAAGAAAGCCACATGCCAAAATCACAATGGAAAAATAATAATACAAAAACCAAAGTAACATGTTCCTACCAAACACCACCGGTGCTATAGAAGAGTTCTACAAGAAGAACCCCCTAGAGATAACGCAGGACAGAATTTAGAAGAACAATCATAAATATGATCAAGGAGTTGAACAAATTGAAAGAACACACAAACAAACAAATCAAATAACTAAAAGAAGACAGGGCTAAACTTCTGACCGAATTCACAAAAGGTAGAAATACTGAAGAAAACTCAGACTGAAATGAAGAAGAAAGTGAAAAACTCAATAAGCCAACTTGAAACAACAGGAGAAAGCCTCACCAATAGAATGAATGAAATGGTGTGGTAGTTTGAATGAAAATGTCCCCATAGGCTCCAAGTATTTGGACATTTTGTCCCCAGATGGTGGCGCTGTTTTGGGAGGTTTTAGAAGGTGTGGTCATGCTGGAGGAAGCACGTCACTGGGGGTAGAGAGTTCTTAAGCCTTGCCAGATCACCAGTCACTCTCTTGCTTCCTGTGCCTGTGTGATGATGTGAGAGCTTAGCTTCTGCTGCTCCTGCTCCAGCCACCTCCAGCCACCATGCCTCCCTGCCATGATGGACTGTAATTCCCCTGGAACCGTAAGCTCAAATAAACTCTTCCTTCTATAAATTGCTTGGGTCAGTGTTTCTATCACAGCAACAGAAAAGTGACTAATACAGATGGAAACAATTTCAATACTGGAGGATAAAGCTGAAGAATTGGATCACTCAAGCAAAGAATATGAAAAAATTTTAAAAACAGGAATAAAATATGCAGGAAATGTGGGATGCCATGAAAAGACCAAATTAATGCATCACAGGCAAAATTTATGCACCATAGGCAAAGAGGACGGAAAAGAATCTCAGGTTAATGGTATTGACCAGATCTTAAACAGGATTGTAGAAGAGAATTTCCCCAAATTAAGGAAAGACATCCCCATACAAATACCAGAAGCACATAGAACACCAAATAGACAGAACCAGAAAAGAAACTCCCCACAGCATATCAGAGTGAAACCACTAAATGTACAGAACAAAGAGAGAACACTGAAAGCAGCAAAAGAAAAACAAGTCACATACACAGGAAAGCCCATCAGAACTACAGCTGACTTATTAACGTAAACTATGAAAGCCAGAAGAGCCTGGACCAAGGTATTTCCGGTTCTAAATGACCATGAATGCCAGCCCAGAATACTTTACCCAGCAAAAATGTCTGTTATAGTTAAAGGAGAAAGAAAAATCTCCCATGGTACAAATAGGCTGCAAGAATACATGTCCACAAAACCAGCCCTTCAAATAATACTCGAAACAATAAAAAGAATGGAAAAAAAGGAACAACTATAGTGAGGGGCAACAGAAAGAAACTAAATGAAGGTGTGATTGTGGGAACACAAAATTAGACCAAGAATGCAAACAGAAATCAAAATGATGGCAACCAACACACATCTTTCAATAATAACACTAAATATCAATTGCCTCAACTCCCCAGTCAAAAGTCACAGGCTATGCAATGAATTAGGAAACAAAATTCATCCTTTTTTTGTCTTCAAGAAACCCATCTCACCTTTGAGGACAGGCACTACCTTAAGGTGAAAGGATGAAAAAGAATACTCCTGGCAAATGGCACTAAGAAACAAGCAGGGGTTGCAATTCTAATAGCTGACAAAATAGACTTCAAACTTTATTAATCAGAAGAGATAAAGAGGGTCACTTCATTCTGATCAAAGGCATAATGGACCAAGAAGATATTACAATCATGAATATATATGCACAAAACTCTAGTGCACACAAATTCATAAAGACAGTACCATAGGACTTTAAGACACAGATTAACCCCCACTCAGTAATAGTAAGGGACTCCAATACCCCACTATCTCCATTAGATAGGTCAACCAGAGAACGAATAAACAGACATCTGAATTAAATGATACTATGCATCAAATGGATCTAAAAGGCATCTGCTGAATATTCCACCCAAGCACTAAAGAATACATTTTCTATTCAGTGTTATGGGTCAGGGTTTGCAAAAAGAAAATCACCAGCACCACTTTAAGAAAAGTAGCAAGGTAAATGTTTATTATTTCAACCGGCCAGGCCATCTATCCTGGGAGTAGATGCAGTCGTGATCATTGTCAGGTCAGAGTTTTTATAGGATTACAGAAATATTATTCAAACAGGACACTTGTGAACCAATCAGGTTTGTACAACATAGCAGAACTTTGAATCTATTAACAACCAATCATTATACAGACAAGTGATACAGTTACATAACTTGGCAATCAACTTTGTAATTTTAAAATTAGTCAACTCCCTAGCCATAACAAGTATAGTAAGAAAGCTAAAATCAGCAGTTACTGGTTACTGGTATAATAACAGGGTGGTCTTATACTTTGTGTCAGGGTGACCTAAAATAGCAAGCAGAGTTACAGAAGCAAAAACAAACAGCCAGATGTAGAATGTCTGAGATTAGCACGTTCCACAGTTTTGTGGTTTGTGGTTGAGCTATTTCTTAGAACTCAAGGCTGTTTTTTTCTTTTTAAATATTTCCCATAAGTGGAAAGAGGTTACTGTTAAAACAGCTACTCTGAGCAAGATGAGGTAACTTAGGTTAAATTACTAATACAGTTCATTCAGCACCCCATGGAACTTGCTCTAAAATTGACCACATACTAGAGCACAAAAAAAACTTCAATAAATACAAAAACTTGAAATAATTCCATGCATTCTATCAGACCACAAAGCAATAAAGCTTAAAATCAACACTAAACGAAGCCCTAGCCACTACACAAACTCATGGAGATTAAGTAACACACTCCTGAATGACAAATGGATCAAAGAGGAAATTAGGAAAGAAATAAAAAAATTCCCAGAATTCAATGAAAAGGACAATACAACACAACAAAACCTCTGGAACACTTTAAAAGCAGTCCTAAGAAGGTAGTTTATAGCTCTAAGTACCTACATTAAAAAATCAGAAGCCAGGCATGGTGGCAGACACCTGTAGTCCCAGCACTTGGGAGGCAGAGGCAGGCAGATCCCTGTGAGTTCAAGGCCAGCTTGGTCTACATAGTGAGTTCAAGGCCAGCTTGGTCTACATAGCGAGTTCCAGGCCAGCTGGGGCTACAGGGAGACCCTGCTTCAAAAAGACAAAAAAAAAAAAAAAAATTAGAAAGAGCCCAAGTAAATGACCTAACACTGCAACTCAAGACACTGGAAAGGCAAAAACAAATGAAACCCAAACCCAGCAGAAGAGAAGAAATAACAAAATCAGAACAGAAATTAATAAAATAGAAACAAAGAAAACGATACAAAGAATCAATGAATCTTAGAGCTGATTCTTTGAAAAGCTAAACAAGACAGACAGACCCTTAGCCCAGTTAACTAAAAGAAAGAGCAAATCCAAATCAACAAAATCAGAGATGAAAGGGGAAACATCACAACAAAAGATCCAGAACTTTATAAGTGGACACTTTGAGAACCTTCACTCTATTAACGTTTTAGTTGTCAGCCTTAGCCTTTAACAGCTGCGCTTTCCCTCCAGCCCAACCTTCCCTCCATTATATTTAAAACCTAAAGGAAAGGGACGGGTATCTAAAATCATGGGAACCACCAAAGCTAAACCAAGAAGTGATCAACCATTTAAATAGACCCATAATATATTAGGAATTTGAAACACTAGTACAAAAACCTTCCAACTAAAAAAGTCCAGGCCCAGATGAGTTTACAGCAGCATTCTACCAGGCATTTAAAGATCTCCAACAAATACCACTTAAATTATTCAAAAAGATAGAACACGGGGAGAACTCCCAAAATACTTCTATGAAGCCAGCATTGCTCTAATACCAAAACCAGGTAAAGACACAACCCAAAAAAATTTTTGGAAGCCATATCATTAATGAATAATGTGGTGGTTTGAATGAGAATGTCCCCCATAGGCTCCAAGTATTTGGACATTTGTCCCCAGTTTGTGGTACTGTTTTGGGAGGTCTTAGAAGGTGTGGCCATGCTGGAGGAAGCAGGCCACTGGGGGCGGGCTTAGAGAGTTCTTAAGCCTTGCCAGACCTTGAGTAACTCTTGCTTCCTGTGCCTGCTTGTAGATGTGAGAGCTTCGCTTCCACTCTTCCTCTAGCCACCTCTGCCTCTGTGCCTCCCCAGTATGATGGACTCTTGCCCCTTTGGAACTATAGGCTAAATAAACTCTTCCTTTTATAAATTCCCTTGGTCTTGGTGTTTCTATCACAGCAACAGAAAAGTAACTAGTACAAATATAGATACAAAAGTTCTCAGCAAAATACTTGCAAGCTGTATATAGACACATATCAAAAAGATCACCCACGGTGATCAAGTCGGCTTTATTCCAGAGATGCAGGGATGGTTCAATATACATAAGTCAATAAATGTCATAAATCATATAAATTTTGGTTAGACTGGGTGGGAGGGGCAGGCTACTTGGACATGCTACCTGGCTACTTGTAAGTTTCACAGTATTGTAGAAACAACGTAATCCCTGAAACTGCCTTCATGAGACGTTCTGCCTGGCTGACTGCAGTGGGACCGGCTGGGCAAACACACAGGGTAAAGCCACAGTCAGCTGGAACAAATGGAGTTAGTTTTGCCATTTCATTCCCCCTTGGTCTTAGGGCAGAGTCAAAGCCTTGACTCAGTATCCTCAGGTGACAGGGGGTTGTACAGGACTCTCAGGTCCATTGATTTGACAGAGGCTATCTGTTGTTTGATAGTTTAACAACTAGTTAATTAGGAAAGGCCCAATCAGTGGATCCAGGAGAAGGATGAGAGGTCTTGTTAGGCCTGGAAAAATGGTAGTCAGCCATGGATTTCAACAAAACCAGCAATGAAACCAGGAACTGAGGGCCTCTCTCCTTTTAGAATGGGTAGCAGGGTGTCGAGGTGGGAGCCGGGAAGATGTCTCAGATGTCAGAATGGACTGTAGCCTGGGCCTGTTGGAGAAGCTGGAGATACTTTAGGGGAGACTGGTCAGTCATTTTCAGAATAGGGTCCCTTAGTCTAAGTAGTAGGGGAGGTGGCTTTCTGAGCAAAATCTTATATGGGGTAAAACTCACCTTAGAGGGAATATATCTAACCTGGAGGAAGAGGACCAGGGGAAGGAGGTAAGGCCAGTTTTCATCAGTCTCTAAGAAGTCTGATTATCCTGCGAGCAGGAGTGGCTCAACAGGGAGTTTGGCAACCTCCTGAACCATTTAACCTCTGCCACAGGTGTATCAAGAGTCCTCTTTCCTTGTAGATCACAGTGTGAGCATGAAAGGGTGGCAAAGGCACATCTGCCGTCTGTGAAGATGTTCACTCATTTATCCTTTTCCCAACATAGAACTTGGGTGAGGGCCATCAGTTCAGTCTTTTGTGTGGAGGTTCCCTGGGTCAAGGCTTGGGTCCAGATGACATCCTGTTAGGTAGTTATAGTGATTACAGCCTTCCAGGTCCCCTCTGTCACGAAACTGCTTTCATCCATGAACAAGTTGGCATCTTTGTCAGGTAAGGGGTTGTCTCTGAGGTCCAGGCAACTGGCCTGGGAGATGTCCAGATCCTCACAGTCATGTAGGGGCACCTCCAGGCATAAGTGCTGCCAGGTTGAGGCTCTGAGTGACGAAGAGTGTGAGACAGGGCTGATCAAGGAGCAGACTGAATGATGCAGGCATTTAACATCCGTCTGCCATTCCCTTCCCAGAGGAGGGTCTCCAATGCATGGAGTGGGGGCATTAGGGTTAAGTCTTGGCCCAATGTGAGCTGGTCAGTCTCCTTTACCAGTAGAACAGTAGCTGCTATGATGCATAGACAGGAGGTCCATCCTCAAGCAACTAGTTCTAGGCACTTGGATAAGTATGTTGTAGACCTTTGCCAGGGTCCCAAAGTCTGAGTACGCATGTCTTTTGCAATCCCCTAGGCTTAAAGAACAAAAAGGTGGACACCAGGCAAGAGCAGAGCTGGAGCTTGGGTTAAGGCCAAGCCTGTTGAAAAGTTTGTTCCTTTATCTCTGTCCACTTTAAGGGTTAGTCCCAAGCTGTGGCTGAATAGAGGGGCCTTGCTATTTCAGCCAAGCCTGGGATCCAAAGTTGGCGTTATCCTGCTGCCCCCAGGAATTTGCGTACCTGCTTTTTGGTCTGGAGCATGGGGATCTGAAGGATGGCTTTCTTCCAGGGTGTACTAAGGGTCTGCTTACCTCAAGATAATTTGTACCCCAAGTAGGAGACTTCTGTTTGGCAAAGTAGCACTTTCTTCATGGTGACCGGGCGTTTCAGGGCCTGGAGCAGCCGGAGCAGCCAGAGCAGTGGAGCAGCTGGTCTCTGGTGTCTCGAAGGCAGGTGGCTGGGCCCCAGCAGCTAACAGGAGATCATCCATGCTGGAATAGAATGGAGTCAGGATGAGAGGTTCTGGAGCTTGTCAAGTCCTTTTGAGTGTCTTCCCCGAACAGTTTGGGGAAATTTTGAACAAAGGCCAAATTTAGAACTTGGGTGTTCTCTAGGGCCTGAGGGTCAGAAGGACTCCTGGGCCCCGCAGTGGTTGTGATAGATTTGTGGGCCACCCTGGTTTCCATTAGAAGAGTCCGATGAAAGGTTTACCAATGTACCAAGACCTGAGGCTTTCCAAAAAACAGATGACAGGCTTCAGTGGGCAGCGTCCTGGCGGCAAGCCCTGAGCTACATTGCATTCCCTCCCCCGTTCCCACAGCAGAGGGCCTGGGGGACAGAAAAGGAACTCAGAAGCAACTTCAGGCTTCAGGACAGGAGCTGCAACTGGAGCCATAGAAAAAAAGACCCGTGGATCTTTCAGAGCAGAAAAAAAAATTCTCAGAAAAAAGTGCCAGGAGAAGAGAGAGGATGGGCCTCAGGGACAGGCCTGGGCGAGGGGGAATGGGAGTACTCTGGGCATGGGAGGGGGGTGCTCAGTAGAGGATAGAGAACAGAAAGCTGCAAAGCAGCCACAAGCCTGTCAGAACAGAGAGTTGTTGGGAGGCAGTGGCAAGAGGTAGAGATGCGGAGTTTACCAGACCTGCCAATCTCAGAGGGCAGACAGGCTCCCACATCCCCAAGAAGAATCGGGAAGGAAGGAAAAGGGGAAACTCAGAGAGCAACTGTTGAAACAAACAAGGACATACTCTCCTTCTGTGATAGACAAGACAAAGGCAGGACTCTCTGGATAGGTGTTGTCCAAAGCAGAACTCACATCGTCTAACTGACAATCACTCATTCAGTCATACAAGTGTTCATATACACTAAATAGACATGAACACAGACCAGTCCTTGTGCCCTTGTGCAGCCTCCATCCCATGGGAAGTTCCCCCTTGCTGTGCTGACAGTCTAGTGCATTGAGGTCAGATGTGGTCACTTTCTTCCTCTCCTGTTGCTCCTGTGCTCTGTGCTCCAAAATCTAACCCAAATCTCACAGGTATAGCCATAGCCTGAATGTGGAACGATGGCGACAGTCTTGGGAAAATGCCTCTAATGAGAGCTGGAGCTTGTTCTCTATCTTTTCTTTTTTCATTATTTCTACTTTATGTGTTTGTGCACGCATGTGAGTGCACCTGTCAGAGGAGGGCATCCAATCCCCTGGAACTGGAGTTATGGATAGTTGTTAGCTGCCATGTGGGTGCTGGGATTCAAACCTGGATGCTCTGGAAAAACAGCCAGTGCTCTTAACCACTGAGCCATCTTTCCAACTCCCACATACATGTTTTTATAGAAGTTTTCACATCGTACAACCATGTTTGTTGCTGCTCTTTTCACAATAGCTTAGAGATGGAAGCAACCTAAGAGCCCCTCAACTGATGAGTGGTTAACAAAAATGTGGTATATTTACACAATGAAGTTCTATTCAGCAGTAAAGAAAGATGAAATAATGAAATTTTCAGGTAAATGGATGGATCCAGAAACTGTTATACTAAGTGAAGTAACACAGACTCAGAAAAACAAATGACATATATTCTCTCTCACATGTGGCACATAGCACCAAATCCTTTTAAATTCCAGGTCCTTTTAATAAGATGATGCTATACATCAGTCCCTTCTGCATGAAATAACTACCATCATCATGACTTCAGCTGAGCCTGATTGCTAAACATAGTCACAATTGAGCTTGATGATGGTTGTGCTCAATCATTAAAGGAAGGCCAAGCAGGGTCACTGGACCCTCACTGGAGTATCCAGCCACTCTTCCTAGCCAACTGTATGTAATTTGACCTTAATAACACATAGCCTCCTGGATGTAGGGAGGGCTAAAGTATACAATCTGTGGAAGGCTAGGAAGAGAAGGCATGACCCACACTGGGTAAAGGCTTTCCAGTGTGCATACCCTCAGGTCACACAAACACCTCAGCAACCCCTCAGTTATCTCCGTAAGTAAGCTCAATAAATTCATTAGTTCCCCCAGTAAAACTTTAATGAAACATTGGCTTGACACTAGAACCTTAAAAGGGAATAAAGATTGCTTAGCATCCCCAGCAAAAGAAGTTTCACAACCGATGGAAAATTTATTTGTTAGTGCTGTTGTGTCTCATAATTATTTAAAAAACAAAAAAAAAAGCAAATGAGAAACTACCAAAAGCTGCAAAAGAAAAACAAGTCACATA
>NW_008337055.1:204004-204474 GCF_000622305.1 Nannospalax galili
ATATATATCTGGTCAAGGTTGATCAGAGAATATTTGGTTTTTTACCCAAGTCTTATCTACATAGCACACGATAATTAAAAGTACCAGACTGGTGGAACTAACCTTATTGTATGTCTAACAGCCATACTTTAAGGCCTATATTAATGTGGTCAGAGGGACTCAAAGGACAGTTTTTGCTCCTTGCCCTCCAAGGTTGACTAAGTTCCAAGGGACTATGGAACATCTCTCAAAATGTCCTGTAACTGTGGTGAGTAACCTGTCTTCTCGTTCAGGGAGGACATGGAGACCCCACAAGATGGACTTGAACCAGTGTCCAGTCTACAATGAAGAGGGTCAACTTAGAGGAAACATCTCATTCATGCTTCCAAGTAAAGCCAGACATGGTCGAACAGGACCTTTGACTTATCTTCACATAGATGGAACTGGTAAAAGAAGGGAGCCAGTGGCTCCTCCCAAGCCCATGTGACCCC
>NW_008337055.1:204519-205618 GCF_000622305.1 Nannospalax galili
ATTTATTTGGGCCAACTGTATGGTCTTAAACACCCAAAAGGAAAGTATAACCAAAAGTAAAGTCATCAGTATATTTCTTTAAAGAGTTCAAGGGATTATTCTTTCCAGACATTAGGCTTAATTCTATATAAAAAGTTATTTAGACAATTATTTCTCATTGATGATTTTGTTCCTAACCAGAAAGTGCTGTTCAGATGTAAGACTTCAAATCTTGGTGTATTCGTCACTTTTCTGTTGCTGTGATAGAAACACTGACCAAAACAACTTATGAAAGGAAGAATTTATTTGAGTTTACGGTTCCAGGGGAATTACGGTCTGTCTTGGCAGGGAGGCATGGCAGCAGAGGTGGCTGGAAAAGAGGAGCAGAAGCTAAGCTCTACATCTTCCAGCAGGCACAGGAAGCAAGAGAGCACCTGGAGATCTGGCAAGGCTTAAGAACTCTGTAAGCCCACCCCCAGTGACGTGTTGTCTCCAGGATAGCTACATCTGCTAAACCTCCCAAAACAGCACCATCATCTGGGGACAAAATGTCCAAACAGTTGGAGCCTATGGGGGACATTTTCATTCAAACCACCATACTTGGTCTGGAATACAGTAGTGCCCACCTGTAGCTAAGGGAGACAACCAGCTATTGTTCTAAAATGATGGATAAATTTGTTTTCTCCCCCTATCTAGAAGCCTTAGAGAGGGAACTGACACTGATTCTAACCACTCCAACAGCTATCAAAATGCCTGAAAGCAAATCCTGAATCCATCACTCTCAAGTCCAGCCTTGGCAGACAAAAGGAAAATGAGGAGGAATCCAACAGAGGGATGCTTTGGAAGCTCTTGTCAAGAAATTCCAATGGACTCTCATATGAGCATTTGAAATTTGCCTTGTTCTGACTTTTTGCTAGTTCCCTGTCTGGAACTTATAATGCTAATTACTCTTGCCTTTACTTTTCCTTTACATCTCCTATTCATGATTCAAGGACTTTCTTCCCCCCTTAGAGATAAGAGCTATGCAATTTGGGAGTCTTTTAGATGGACCCACTGAAGGGGTACTCCAATTGCCTCACCCTGTGTCCCTGTTCAGCATGGAAGAAGCCAGAGCAGTCTG
>NW_008337055.1:205639-237660 GCF_000622305.1 Nannospalax galili
TAAACTCTTCAGGGGATGGTGTGATAAGAATAGGAGGTAGGAACTGGCTAGGCAGTTAGGGTAAAAAGACCCCAAAGAAAAGTTGCCAGTGTCTGGGCTAAAAGTCAAAATGTCCTTGGGCCTCTTAGGAGCATACTCTGTTCCAAAGGCCAAAAATGTCAAAAGAATTTTGGAGCTTGTATCTCCAAAAATGTCTAAAGTATTTTGGAGCTGTTATCTAATCCTTAAAAGATTTTAGGGTTACCTCTTCAGAGGGGGGAATGTTAGAGTAGCCCAAAGCCCCATAAAAATAAATGAAAGAAGAAAAAAAAATTTTTTTTCACATCATCCCTTGGCAGTGATCATATATATTGGTGAATTTGAGACTTCTAGCACAGATGCATACACTCCCCTTAGGCTATTATAGAAAATTTAATTAGTCATCACTTTTTTTATTATTTTTTTATTATTTTTATTTTTTATGTGTATGTGTGTATTGCCTGCATGTAGGTAAGTGCACTTGTATCGTGTAATGCCCGCGGAGGTCAGAAGAGGCTGTCGGATCCACTGAGACTGGAGTTATGGACAGTTGTTAGCTGCCATGTGGGTGCTGGGACATGAACCCCGGTCTTCTGCAAGAACAACCAGTGTTCTTAACCACTGAGCCATCTCTCCAGTCCCAGAAAATTTAGTCATCACTTTTACAAAAAAGCAGGTGTTTCCAGCAAGTGTGGGGTTATGACATCTACCAGTAAAATGCTGATGCCAGCACAGTCTTAGTTATTTTAACAAATAAGACACATTGTGGCAAGTGCTTCCTAAAATCCATTGCAAGAGGCAGCATTTCCCAAGGAGCTAACAGACTGTGGTTTTCGTGGCCTTGTTTTATCTCAGCCTGAGACTGAACTCAGAGTACTTTATGATTTGAATACAAGACACTTCCAAAATCATGTTTCTTCTGCATATATCAACAAGTGTACTTATTATGAGTACATAAAGTTCTCACTCGTCTACCACACAGAAAGTTATACTGAGGTCATGGTTCATTCATTAGATCCACATTTGGTGGAATTTTTCTCCACAGAGAACAGCTACCATCACCCACACAAGCCTCTCACTGGATTGTGCCTGTTCCTCCCTGGTGGAGGGAAGAAGGCAATTCACAGGCCTTCTGATGACCCTTCTCTCCTTGAGGTTAAAGAGGCCAACAGTGGATGGGGTGGGCTCCCCCAGTAGTGCACTTGCCTGAGGGAATTTCTGGGGGTGTAGCTGCCGTTGGGACACCTATATTCCTGCAAGTGACCCCAATGAACTACTTGGTTCACCAGGCTAGACTTTCTTTGGTCTGTTAAGTGCTCTCCCTATCTGGAGTGGCTAGATTTTTTGGCATCTTTTCTTCAGGAAAAGCCACACTTTAAGTCAAATGACAAGAGCCTTAGTCAAAGGATGATGGAAAAGAGCTGGAAGAAACCTCATTCTCTAAAAGCCTTGTCAGCCTGTGTAGTGATTTCCTTGGAACTGAAACATTCTGTCTTGAAGGGAGGTTGTTAAGACTCAGGGAGTAAACTATATTCAAGGGAGGTTGTTAAGACTCAGAGTAGCTGGGCATGGTGGTGCACTCGGTTAATCCCAGCACTTGGGAAGCAGGGCAGGCAGATCTTTGTGAGTTTGAGGCCAGCCTAGTCTACATTGTGAGTTCCAGGACAGTTAGGGTTACAAGGAGACCCTGTCTCAAAAAAAAAAAAAAAAAAAAAAAAAACCTCAGGGAATAAACAAAATTCACTAGACTCAGGAAGTAAATACAATTCATGAGACTCAGGAAGTAAACAAGTCTCAAGAAGTCCCTGAAACTCACAAGGTCCATAATGACCGTTCCCAAGGTTATGTAAGTGGTAAAGCCTGCTTTTGGGGAGACAGACACTCTGCAGAGCTGCCTCTAAATCCTGCAGAGAACTTGAGGCATTTTTATTTTATGTGTAGGAATGTATTGCCTACATGTTTGTAGTGCACCTGTGTCAGAAGAGACTTGTCTGGAATCCCTGGGACTTAAGTTAGGGATGGTTGTTAGCTGGCAATAACTAATTGTGTAATCTTGGCAAGTTAATCTCTGTTTACAGGAGCTTTTAGTGTCCAAGCTTGGACCATGGCAGCCCTAACAAGCTAGGCTCAGCTACCAATTCTCAATATGTTAAATAAAGAGATAAGTAAGGAAACACAGAGAAAGATTTATTTAATGTGGTCACATTGGGAAGAGGAACATATAAAAGGCTCCAGTGACTCTCCAAGACCACCTTGGGGCCCTCCCCTCCCCACTCCTTTTCCCAGCATAGGGCTCCTGGGTTGTCTCAGTGATCTGATAGTGAAGGGAGGGGAGCAAATGTCTCTTTTTAGAATATCTTGGCTCCTGTGATTACTTGTTTAGGTTTCTCCAGACAACCATACACAGCTCATTCAATTTTTATTTTGACTGAACACAAAGTGATTAGAATTGTGTTTGGTACATATTACACTCAAAAGTTAGTTATTTAAATATTAAAATATTAGAATGCCCTCAGCAGGGTAGCTGGCAGTAGTTGGTAGTAGTTTTTATTTAAAACAAATATGAAAACAAACTAAAGCAAGTTTGCAAGAGAATTCCAGAAACAGGACCCTCATTGGGGAATCCTAAACACAGGACTACAGTACCCTGGTGATGTATCGTGGGTCCTTGAGTCCAGAACTTCACTCCCAGTCCAGGTCCTTCGCCAGACCACAGACTTCTGAATTCCTAGTGCTCATCCTTCCCCTTTGAAGGCTTTTAAAGCATCATACATAAACATCTATATTTAAATATGTGCCTGTATTACGTGTGTGTGCGTGCACACGTCGTGGCAACTTTTGTGGAGTCGTTTCTCTCCGTCCACTTTTTACGGGGGGTGGGGGGGTCCAGGCATCAAATTCAAGTCTCCAGGTTTGTGCATCAGGCGTTCCCCACGCTGAGCCATCTCGCCGGCCCACATATGTACATATATATATGTATGTATGTACATACATATGTATGTATACGGCTGGGAGGACACACACTATTCAATCTCTGAAGTTTTAGTTCTGCAGCGCACACCAGCGACTCTTCGTTGCTAGAATCGCAATCAGAAAGGACAGTCCACGGAACAGTGCGGTCGCCCCACGCTTTCCACTTACACAAGGCCCTGCCGCTCCCTCTTCAGCATCCTCCGTCGCCACCACCTACTTGAGTGACAGCTTCGCTGTGTCTGGGCATTCGGGTCTCCAGACGCCCGGGTTCTCAGGGTCCGCGCGCCCACGTGGGGCCGCTCCTCTCCAGGCTGTGTGGAAAGAGACCAGAGAGCTACAGGAAGCTGCGGGCCGGGTGCCGCCGCATCCCAACCCAAGGCTGCGGGCGCCCGGCTCCGAAAGCCCCAGGGCGCAGGCGCGCTCAGGACCCGCCCCTTCCCCGAGGCTCTGCGTCTATTGGCTGAAGCCCCGAGGGCGGGACCTGCTGCGGTCACGTGCGGGGCGGGGCTGCGTCTCCGTTCCAGCTGGGGAGCGGGCGGGCGGCCTGGTTGTGCAGTGGGGTTCTGCTAGCAGCTTGCGGGTTTCGGCGGCCTCCGATCCGTCTCTCCCTCCCCGGCGGAAGTAGGGGCCGCATTCGCCGCAGCGGAGAGCGCTGTCCCGGAAGCCCCGGCTTGAGTGTCCGACCACCGGAAGTGCCGCCGAGGCCGGACCGGCTGAGTAAGCGCGGGGCGAAACCGCGGGGCCTACGGCCATGGCGTCGGGTGCTTGGAGTGTGAGAGGTCGGGGGGAGCTGTGGGTAAGTCCTGGAAGCCGCGACGTCGGGCGGACCCTCCGCTCCAGCTCCTCCCCTCCAGGCCCCTTTCCTCCTCCTTTCCCTCCCTCCCCTCCCGGCCCCCTCCCTTCACCTGCTCCCTCCCTTCCCCTCCCCTCCTGCCCCTTCCCCTCCCCTCTCTGCCTCCTGCTCTCTTCCCTCCCTCCGATCTTCCTCCCCTCCCTTTCCCTCCTCTCCCGTCCGGATTAGCGGTCCTGCAGCCTGTCCTCTGCAGAGCCCGGCCAGGAAAAGCAGTCCATAACCACTTATTTTTAGGGGCCTGAGTTATATGTAACTCTGTATCACGTGCATCCTGCAGTTTTTGGTGTGGGGAGAATGGAGTCTTGACCTTATTGCAATAACGCTGTGCCTGGGTGCCGGCCCCCAGTCTGCAATCCGCAGGGCTTGGGAGGTGGAGGCTGGAGGATCAGGTCAGGGCCAACCTGAGCTCCTGGAGACCTGGTTTCAACAGAATGAGGGAAAAGTATTACTACAAACAGTAGCAGCAGGAGGAGAACAGGGCCTTGGGCCTTGTGAAGTGTTATATTGTGTAAAGCAGATCTCAGAGGAACTTCCTGGCCAGGCACTTCTTGCAGGAGAAACAGTAAGCAGACAGGGTTGAGGGCTGCGTCTGGACAGACCTTGCTTCCACGCTTGCTTTTTCCTCTAGGGAGGGAAGAGTCGAATGTTGTCAGCAGTTCTAGAGACCTTCTGTTGCCAAAAGGAATTGGTCTTGAGTTGTTCTTGTTCTGCTAGGTGGTGTACCAGGCTCTCTTTATGAGTGTGGATTTTGGAGTAGGGATGGGCAGGGAGGAAGGGGGCAGGAACATGGGAACAGGGATGGCCCATAGCTGGGGCCATAGTGGTGATGACTGAGCCCTCTCCTTCAGCAGAAGTTCCTTTCTTCTCCAGCAACCATGTGTATTTATAGCAAGCTGGCAACAGTTGCCACTCCTTTGATTTGCCACACAAAGGAGGCAGTGTGCCCACTATTCAAGCAAGCTCTGGGGGCAGAGGATGGCTGTTTAAACCCTGACTCAGTTACCTAACTACCTGTGAGCTCTTGAGTGATTAGCTAACTGCTGTATGCAGCATGTTTTCTGTCTGTAAGATGCAGATTTGGTGTTAGTATCTAATTTACAGGGTTCCTGTGAGGATTAAATGAAATAATCCATGTACTCAATGTAAAATAAGTGAGTTCCCTAGTCTGGGGCCTGTACAAGCAAGCATGGTGTTTCAGACAGTGCCTTAAATACTATATGTGGTTGTCCGGTATATCCTTTGGGAAGATACCCTTGGCTCTGAATCCTGTGACTCCTGTCTACTTGAACTTTGTTTCCTCCCTGCTTATAATAGGCAGTCTGACCTTGCACCCAAAGAGAGCAGTAGCCTCTTCCTAGGGTTCGATAAGAGAAACCATCCTAGGGGATGGTAACCTGTTTCCGAGGTTTGGAAGATGCGTTTGGGATTCCCAGATGTGGACCAGTCAAGATGTTCGCTTAGTGTGTTGTATTGCTAGAGACCCAAGGATGATAATGGCCCATTTTTGTTCTGATATTTGTGTGTGTTGTTGAACAGATGTATTTTAAACATTACAGATACTGCAGTAATCAAAAGACTAAGTCCTAGCCATAATATAGATGTTCTATTTTAGTAGGCAAATGTGGGAACATATGAATTACATATCTCAAAGTTGGATGGTGTATTATATTGAGAAGTGTGTGAAAGGGCATGCATTGTCGTAAAAGTCATGCGTGCTGCTCTTTAAGGCGGTAAATCTCAGTCTGCTAGTTGAATCCAGCAGTGGCGAAGGCTGTGTGGAGGAACAGTGTTCTAAGCGGAAGGAACAGTACAGACATTTTGAGGTGCCTCTGAGGCTGAGGATGGCAGAAGTTCCACTGATGCAGGGCAGTAGAAACTGGATTTTACTGTACATGTGGTTGGAAACAGTATTTTAAACTAGGGAAGTATCGTAGTCTTTTTTGAAGTTTGATGACAGACTATGTTTTGTTTGAATAGGAAAATTGTTTCCTTATTTAAAATTGTTTTTCTTCCCTCATAGACCCGCATTTTCCTGACTGTTGAGGGCAGATGTGCCCTCTGAGCTATTGGCTTAATGGGATCATCTATTGATTTGCCAGGCTGTGAGCAAGCTTAGAATGAATGCTTTATTTGCAAGGTGTTCTTTTGAGCTTGATAGTGACGTTTTGGAAGACAAAACTCCCAGGGCTCGTCTCTGAGCTCATTTGTGCCTTGCCGCTTTACTTGTGACTAGAATTCTTCCTTCTCCTTCTGATGCTTCTCTGTGAACTTTTTTCTAGTTCTGGCATCATTTTGATTCCTCAGTAACATGCTCAGTCACTGTAGTTGTGGATTTTGAACAAGCACAAGAGTCAGATACAAAGGATAGGCTCGGTAAGTGCCAATAGTTTCATGTGAAGGTGCAGTTCAGAATACATTGAACTTGCTGTTGGCTGAGCATCTGCTGAAAGCAGGCATTGAGCCCAATCCTCCCTCACAGTGGCTAGTTCTTGTAGGGATGGAGTCATATACCTTACTGTCCTTTTTTTTCATATTTTTGTTTTTATTTTCTGTGATGAGTGTTTTGCTTACACGTACGTCAGTGCACCCATGTCATGCAATGCCCGTGGAGACCAGAATAGGGCTCCAGATCCCCTGGAACTGGAGTTATGGCCTGTTGTGAGCTGCCATGTGGGTGCTGGGAACCAAACCTGGGTCCTCTGCAAGAGCAGCCAGGGCTCTAACCATGGAGCCACCTCTCTAGTCCCTCCCTCACTGTCTTGTGAAGGGGAAGTTGAAGCCAAAGGGAGGTGAATTTCTTGACCATGTTCCTCAGTTCAAAAGCAGCAGGGGGACTTTGAAGAAAACACTGATCCAAGAGATTAAGCCTCAGTTTTAACTACCAGAATATATCAACCTTCAGCCACTGTGTTTTTACATATAACAAATTTTTTAAAAACCCAACAAAACCTGCCGGGCATGTTGATGCATGCCTTTTAATCCCAGCATTCAGGAGGCCGAGGCAAGTCAGTCTCTGAGTTTGAGGTCAGATTAGTCTACAGAGTGAGTTCTAGGCCAGCTCAGGAGTACATAGTGTGACCTTGTCTCAAAAACCACAAAAACAAAATACAAAAAAAAACCCTTGTAATTTTGAAATAATTTCAGACTTCACAAAATTATAAAATAGTATACCGAATGCTTATATACCCTTCTCTTGTCTTTTCTAAATATTAACATCATGCTGTGTTTACATAATGGTTTTATATGTGTCTAGGCACAGAGATGTTTACATGTTTTGAACCATTTAAGCTCAACCATTTAAGACTGTGAGAGAGAGAAGTCCTGTCCCGGTATGGAGCTCACGTCTACACCTCCAGTGCCACTGTCTGCTCTTTCCAGGAGAGCTGATAAAGTGGTTATTCAGTTACACTTTCTGTAGTGTTTAATTCTTCCTAGAACGCTAACGGACTGGTACCAGACCAGTTCAGAGTTAGGGAAAAGACATTCACACACCTGTGGTCTAATTTCCAGATGCTGTTCAGACTTAACCAGCTCTTCCATTGGTTATTTATAGAAAGGGGAGAAAAAAGGTGCTTTTGTGGCCCACGAGACCAGCCAACATCAGTTTATTTCACTGCAGCGTCATCTTTATTGTAGAACTTTGTCTTTCATAACCTTGATACCCTTTGTAGAGTCAGGATTTATTTGGTTTGTCTGATGTCTCCTGAATAGGGTGAGGAATTTGCCATCTGGCTCTGTGCCTTAGTTAGGGTTTCTTTGCGTCACAGGAGAAGGCATGTGGTCTGCTTTCTTTCATACTGATCTCCTGGTTCAGGTACTGGCTTCCAGGTTCTAGACTATGAAGTCACTCTTTGTGTTTAGTAAGCATCTTTTCATGGTGTATTTACTAAATAACCTTTTCATTAACGAGACTTTTGCCAGATGTAATGCTCTTCTTTTGATTGGACAGGTGATTTAAAATGTCCTCTCTTTATTCACGTATTATTTTATGAGTTTAGATTTATAGATTCTTATTCTGTTAATGATGTGTTAACTCTCAGGAGGCTGAGGCAGAAGGATTTGTGTGAGTTCAAGGCCAGCCTGGGCTATACAAGTTCTGGACCAGGTGGCTACGCAGTGATCCTCTGCCTCAAAAGAAACAAGTAATATCAATGATAATAACAGGTGGGTGTGGTGGTACATGCCTGTAATTCCAGCTACTTGGGAGTTGAGACAGGATTGCAGCTTCCAAACTAGTTGGGGAACTAGGAAAAACCTTTCTCAAATATAAAAAGGATGGGGTGTAGCTTGGTGGTAGTGTTTGCCTGGTGTGTCCAGGCCCTGAGTTCAGTTCTCATCGCCATAAAACACTAAACATCAGCACCCCATTCTTCTTGAGTGCTTCTCTCTCTCTGCCTTTGGCCCAGTGGGATATTCCAGGCCTGTTTGCAAACTGTGTCATCAGGCAGTTCTCCCTTGATTCCTCTCTGTGAAGACTGGTACCCAGAACCCAGAGCTTAGGTGCTTGGTAAATCCATTACTCTTGGGATTGCAATTCTTTGTTGTCAGCTGACATCATCAGAAAAACCGCATTCTCGTGAGTACACACGTATCTGCTTTCTCGTTATACTTTAAACCGTGGTCTCGTCTGATACCCCTCCGCCCCATATCAGTTCACAGTGCAGAGTGCGGTCTTTTCTGTTTGTAATCTCCCTCTCCAACTGTGGGGAGTCTACACATTGAGTAGTATATTCCAAGAGGAAAATCCCTACTAACTACAGGTAGTAATTGTTTTCAGTTGGAGAGGTTGTATCTCCCTGTAATCCCAGCACACCCCAACACCCCAGGTGCTAAGGCAGGAGGATCAGAGTTCAAGTCCTACCTGGGCTACATAATTAGCCTCTGTATTAGTTTCTTTTCTGTTGCTGTGATAGAAACACCATGACCAACGGAACTTATAGAAGGAAGAGTTTATTTAGCTTAGGGTTACAAAGGGGCAAGAGTCCATCATGGCGGCAGAGGTGACTGGAGGAGTGGAAGGTAAGCGCTCACATCTACAAGCAGGCGCAGGAAGCAAGAGAGCTACTCAAGATCCAGCAAGATTTAAGAACTCTCTAAGCCTGCCCCCAGTGACCTGCTTCCTCCAGCATGGCCACACCTTCTAAGACCTCCCAAAATAGCTCCACCAACCGGGCACAAAATGTGCAAACACTTGGAGCCTATGAGACATCTCATTCAAACCACCACGGCCTCTTTCTAAAAATATTTCAAATATTTTCAAATACTTTGAGGCCCTACTGCTTTTATCTTGAGTCTGTGTAGCCCTGCACTCTGTTAGTTATTTTCCCCTCTTTTGGTGATCATATTATTCATTTGAAATAAACTCTGGCTTGTTCTGAGACAGGGCCTCACTCTGTAGTTGCTGCTGACCTTAAGCTTGTGGCAGTCCTGCCTCAGCCTTGAGAACTGGGACTGTAGCTGTGAGCACCACACCTGGCTGCTGCTTGCTTTTGTTTCTATATCATTTTACAGCTCCCCCACCCTTCTGTGCTAGGGATTGAACCTAGGGCCTCACTTGCTGGACTGCTGAGCTGCATGCCCAGCCCTTGCATTTTGTCTGTTGAATGTGTATATATGCAAAAATGTATTGTTAGAGAAATGCAACTGCCCTCCTCATTCACACTAATTCTGTGTTTCTGTCATTTGATCCACGTTCACCTGTCTTGTAATCAAGTATGTTGGTTTCTTGTTTATCTTTTCTTAATTTCTTTTCTGGACAAATGAATAAATACACGTATAGGTTTTAATGACTGCTTTCTAGCACAAAATATATCACTTTTGTATACTTAAATTACAATTTGGGCTGGAGAGGTGGCTCAGTGGTTAAGAGAGCTTCCTGCCCTTCCAAGGACTTGAGTTTGGTTCCTAGGACCCTGGTCAGATGGCTCACAACTGCCTATTATTCCAGCTCTGGGAGATCTGACACCCTCTTCTGACCTCTAAACACCTACACACATGGTATACACTCACATAGACACACACACACATATGTAAATAAAAACATCTTTAAAGATATTTACAATTCTTTCTAATATAAAAAGTCATAGCCTGGGGCTGGAGAGAAGGCTCAGTGGTTAAGAGTGCTTGCTCCAAAGTCTTGGGGACTGGAGTTCAAATCCCAGCACTACATAACAAGCCAGGAATCCCTGCAAGTGTCTGTAACCCCAGCTCTGTGTGGGACAGACAGGAGTATCTCTGGGGCTTGCTGGCTTCCAGCCTTGCCAAGCAAACATGAACCCCGAGGTCCGGGAGAGACCCTGCCTCCAAGGAACAAAAACATGAACCCGAGGTCCGGGAGAGACCCTGCCTCCAAGGAACAAAAGCAGCGATGGAAGAGTACACCTGACACCTCCTGGCCTGCAGTGCGTGTGTATAGGCGTGCATATCTGTGCACAAATGTGCACACATACTTAGACAACTATATGCATAAATCTTAAAAAGTAAAAAAAAAAAAATCTTAAGTCTTAGCCTTACCCAGAGTCAATTTTTGAAACTATGGTGTATTTACATGTAGGAATTCAGTTATAGTTTACATTTAGATTTATAATGCATTTAAAAAATTTGTTTGAAAAATAAAAATTGTATGATTTTGTAAAACATACTTGATACCAGATATGTGCATGTATGTGGTGCACACACACACTATGGAATGGCTAAATCAAGCTTATTTAACATTCGTATTAACATCAAGTTTTTGCACTTAAAATCTACTTGTTCAGCCAGGCGTGGTTGTGCACACATAAAAACTCAGCACTCAGGAGGATCATATTCCCAAGGCCTGATTGAATGGGGTATTGAGATTATCTCTCAAAATACAAAACAGGATGAAAAAGTCCAGTCAGAACTTTCCTCATAAGGCTTGTTAACTGCAGTCACCATGAACTACAGTAGGTCTTCAGAACGTGGTCTTTCTAACTGAATGTTGCGTGCGTAGAGTGCGCCCTCTTCCTGCCCTCTCACGCCCAGCCTGTGTGTGAACCACCGTCCTCTCACAGTAAGCAGCATACTCTTAGCATGCAGGGGTTTTCTTGTTTCTGCCTCCTCTTCCCTCTAGTTTTTAAAACAAGATGTCTTGTAGCCCAGGATAGTCTGGTACTGTCTTTGTAACAGAGGCTGGCTTTGAATTCCTTGTCCTCCTGTCTCTGCCTCCCAAGTGCTGTGCGTCATGACACTGGCTCCTGTTCCTGAGGTTTCTTTCTTTTTTAAAAAAAAATACATAATGTCTTTTGAGTTCATCCACGTTGTGCAAATGGGAGAGATGTTTTGCAAGGCTGAAGAATGTCTGCTCTGTGTATGCATCACGGTTTCTTTACCCACCCATAACCTCGGTGTCCAGATAACTTTTGGGGGGGGCATCTGGATGTCCAGCTGTTAGTGTGCCATTTTTGAAGACTCATTTCTTCATTGATTTCTCCAGGGCTTCCTGGCTACACTACCACGCTCTCAACAGTAGAGCTTTACCTTTTTTTCTTCAATAACTGTAACTCTGATTCTTGTCATCTAATCACATCAGTGAAAACTTCCAGAGCAGTGTTCAGTAAGAGAAGGGATGACGACATCTCTCCTTGCTCCTCACCTTAGTGGGCAGGGCTCTGCTTTTCCTCTCTCAAGGCGCAGGTTAAGTAGTAAATACATACTTTGCATTAAAGGCAGTATCTATTACTTTATACTTTCTTGAGTGTTTTCTTCAAGAATACATGTTGATTTCTGTTAGGCGTTTGTGCGGCTTTTAATGGAGATAATTATAAATCTCCTCTACAAGTCTGTCAGTTTGGTTCATTATTTGAAGCGGTTTCCCCTCTTTAACCAGTGTTGCATCCCTTGAGTAATTCCCACTTCGTCATGGCACATGGCTGTCATTATGCATGGAATTTCAGTAGTATTTCTCATATTGGAAGTGATAGTGGGCTCTACATCTTTTGTACTTTCTTCACCAGCTTTAGATATAAATGCTCTTGTTTACAAAAGCATTAGGAAAGTTTCTTCATATTCAGTGTTCTCCAAACATTTTTCTATCTCTTTTTTTCTGTTTAGTGATTGAATCCCAGGTCTTAATGCATGCCAGGCACCTGCTTGACTACGAGCTGCATGACCAGGATGTTGTAATTGTTTTTGAGACAAGGTCTCACTGAGTTGCCCTGACAGGCTTTGAATCTGCTCCGTGGCTCAGGTGGGCTTTGAACTTGTCATCCTTGCTTTATTTTCCCAA
Source organism: Nannospalax galili (assembly GCF_000622305.1). NCBI lineage: Eukaryota > Metazoa > Chordata > Mammalia > Rodentia > Spalacidae > Nannospalax > Nannospalax galili. The sequence goes on from NW_008337055.1 coordinate 217,732, forward strand.
GGAGCTAGGATTAAAAGGCCTGTGCTATCAGGCCTGGCAAAGTGCCAGTATTTTGATTTATAGTTAAATATGTTTTTCTGTTCTCTAGTTCATTCATTTCCAACTTTATTTTCATCATTTCTTTTGACTTATTTTTTTTCTTAGTATTCAATCTAAAAATTAGGGGGTTTTTTTGTTTTGTTTTTTGTCTTTTTGAGACAGGGTCTCCCTGTAGCCCCAGCTCCTGGAACTCATTATCTAGACCAGGCTGGCCTTGAACTCACAGAGCTCTGCCTGCCTCTCCCAAGTGCCGGGACTACAGGCGTGCACCACCACACCCTAAAAATTAATTCTTAATAGTACTTTTCTTTAGAGTCATGTGGCTGTGGCTATTCTCCTCAGGATTGAGTTGATATTACAAAAGAAACCTCATTTGCCTTTTTAAGGGAAATGTTTTTGGGTATAAACGATGTAAAATACTTCTTATGTTTCTTTGTTCTTGTGTTTACAGAAGGCTGTCAGTCTTGAGAAGATCAAGTTCTCACAGCTGGGAAGCGAGGACTGCTTTTCAGACTCCAGGTAAGCTGCAGTTGCCTCAGCCCTACGCACAAGTCTTCTCTCTTTCAGAGAGGTCTGCCTCTCTCCAGAGAGCTCCTCAGTGGTACGTCAGGCCCTTTTCTGCCAAGTAAGGAGAGACGTTTCATTGAAGATCCATTCGTGTACAGCAGTGATTTTTTTTAAGTACCAACTGTATACCTAGTGCTACTCTGTCTACTAGGGAAAGAACAAGCAAATACAGCAACAAACACAGGAATTATAGAGGACATTAGAATGCGCCAAGTGCTGTGGGGAAGAATGAAACAGGAGCAGGTGATAGCGACCCTGGACATCAGACAGACAACCCACAAGTTAATAGAGTGGTCGGAAAAGGTCTCACTGAGACGTGACATGTGAAAAGATAGTCTTTGGAGGTCTAAAGAGAAAGCCAGGCACATTCCTGGAGGAAGAAGCCCAGAGACAGAAGAAAGGAAGCACAAACCCAGTAGGATATATCTGGAAGAGGATCAGCTTAGGAGACTGTGGTGGCTGGATTCAGGGACGGAATTGGAGAAATGGTGACAGAGGTCAGGGTAGCTCCAGTCAGGCTCTTGGGCTGCTGTGAGGACTGGGGTAGGACAGGAAGCTGTTGAGTAGAACAGAAGTGCACACATCAGCTTTTGCTTTATCAGGACTACACTAGCTGCAGAATTGAGGGTTAGGGAGGGCTCTTAACTCCCTGACAGTGAGGGCTCATGAGCTTGTTAGGACCTCTGGGACAAGTACTACCAGTCTGAGGGCTTCAAATAACCAAGGCTGTAAATCCAGGATTCTGGAGACTAAACTCCACCAGAGCTCCTCTAGAGGTCTCCTGGACTTGCAGACGGCTCTCCTCACTATTCTTATGTGGGCTCACTACTGGGTGTGCGTCTTTGCTAACTGTGGGTGTCCTGATTCCCCCTTAGAAGAACATCAGGGTTAGGGCCACCAGATGGCCTCATTTTAGCTTTAGTCATTCTTTAAAATCATGTTGCAGATCATGTTGCAGAGATTAGGGTTGGACACAGTTCAGCCTATAGCAAAGGAGCCAGCTAGGAAGCTGTAGTAATTCGCAGGGGAAATGAGCGTAGTTTGGATGAGATTGGGTGGGTGAGAAGTGGTTGGCTGTGGATTTGTAAAGTTTGAAATGACAACCTGGTTGTGATGTGTAAAGTGGAGGAGTACTGAATTTTATTATTTTTTTTTTTTTGTAGGACATACCTGATACCAGTTTGTCCAGGGTGGAGGCTAGGTCTCAAGATAGCCAAAGGCACCCCTAAATTGTCTTCTTTCCTAGCTAAGCTTGGCGGCCATGACTGCATGTCCTGTGCATAACTGACTTGCCTTCATGAGAGGCTTCGTGTGTGTTCATGTGTGTGCAAGTGCATGTACACATCTGTGTATATGTATGTGGAGGCCAGAGGACTACCTCAGCTGTCCTTCAGGCATCATCCATTGTGTTTTTGAGATAGGGTCTCTCCCTGTAGCCCCAGCTGGCCTGGAACTCACGCTGGCCTCAAACTCACAGAGATCCACCTGCCTCTGCCTCCGGAGTGCTGGGATTAAAGGTGTGTGCTACCATACCCGGAAACCCTTCTGATTTTTGACCTGAGGATGAATTTGTCAGAAACTGAAGTGAAATATGGGGTGGAGTGGATTGAGAGCTTAGTATCAGTGTAATGCTTCTGCTGACTGACTTCCACTGTGAGCCAGAGTGGATTCTACACAGGTTCTGGGCATTCAGTCCTGTAAACTCAGCTCAATAAAAGACTATTGTTCCCTGGTGCTTTAGCGGGTGAGGTTGGTTGTTACAGGGACAGAGCGTGCTTCTGAGCTTCATGCATGGTGGTTAGTGGCTTTTCTGGTATTTTTTCCTGAGGCCCTTGGTCATGGAGGGAAAACCATGTTTGCTGTGGATAACCCCCATTCCAGGCAGTTCTTTGGAATCCGATACCCACATGCATCAGTTGACAAAGCGAACTCTGAATCACCATCTTGGCACTAAATACGTAGAAAAACATCCTCTTTTCAGGGGATGGATAATTTGTTGGCTAGCAAGGTCCATCTGATGAGTATATCCTCACTTCCCAGGGTAATTCCTGTGGGTTCTGTGTTGCCTCACGCCGCAGAAAGCTCACTGCTGAGTGCAGTGCAGGAGACAGGCTGTTGGAACGCTGGCGCCGTCACTGCGTCGGCCAAGTGTCTGTTGTTTAGTTTCCTTCTTTTCTCAAAGACGGCCGGGCTTCCCAACGTGCCTCACAGCTCATCTCTGCTGTGTCCCTCTGTCACAAAGTGGTGTTTCCCACACGTCTGAATGCCTTTTACATTCAGTTCTTCCTACTTGTCAAACTAAATTTTAGAGCTTTTCCAAGTTGACATTTGAAGCCTTGGTATCTGTGGGTAATTTTCTTTCTGACTAAGCCTATTACTTATTGCAGTAAGCAGGAGAATGTATGTGCCTTACACAGGAAATCATACTAATTGCTGAGTGAAAATTAGAAACCAGAGTTGGTAAATTGATGAGATAGAATGTCATCTGTCGTCTCATCACCAGGAAGTAAACATGATCTACTGTGCCTTTGAGATCCTTTGGGGTGATATTTCTCTGAATTCTGCTCCATTTTACATCCAGCATGCTGCATTCAGTGAGCTTTAACATTTGCAGTGTGCTGTATTTAGTGAGTTTTGATACTTTTGATACATGAGGCTCCAGTCCAATAACAGTTTCTTGGATACTCAGTCTTTATGAGAAACTAGCGTTTCCCCAGAAAAAAGTGAATATACTGAACAATAGAGGTTTCATGGGTTATAAGGGTCTGTGGGTATCAGATAAGTACTTTGTTCTAAGTTTGGAAAACCTGTGTACCAGGATTGTCCTAGGTATTAATTAGACAGCAGTGAGTGATTTGAATAATATGAGAACAGAAAAAAAGATCCTTGTCTGTCAGGGTTGACACTAGGTAGAGAAAAGAAAACAGGAAAGGCAAGAAAGGTGTTGTGTCTGGGACGGAGACAGGTTACACTTCACAGTAAGGTAGGTGCTCAGAGTCTGGGGCGGTGACAGGTTACACTTCACAGTAAGGTAGGTGCTCAGAGTCTGGGGCGGTGACAGGTTACACTTCACAGTAAGGTAGGTGCTCAGAGTCTGGGGCGGTGACAGGTTACACTTCACAGTAAGGTAGGTGCTCAGAGTCTGGGACGGAGACAGGTTACGCTTCACAGTAAGGTGCTCAGAAACAGCCCCACTGAGAGTATAACAGTTGAACAGAGCTTAAATGAGGTGAGGGAGAACTTTGCAGACATGGAGAAGAAAGGTCTTTCCTCAGGGGAGGGACAGTGAGCAGGGAGACTCCGCCTCCGTTTGGTTGGAAGTAAAGGCGAGTGTCCATAGAAGGAGCCTTGGAAGACCAGAGTTGGAGACAGCTGACAGATTGAATTTCCTTTTGAGGAAGTTTTTTAAAAATTATTTTTATTTTTTGTGTATGAGTGTATTGTCTGCCTGTGTATAAGTGCACCCCTATTGTGCAATGCCTGTGGAAGGTCCGAAGAGGGCGTCAGATCCCCTGAAACTGGAGTTACAGTTGTTAGCCACCACATGGGTGCTGGCTATTGAACCCGGGTCCTCTGCAAGCACAGCCAGTGTTGTGTGTAGACTGGGGTCCTGGCTTCAGGGCACCTCATATCTGCAGATACTCCAAAACCTCAAATCCAAAAGACTTGTTCTCCAAGCATTTTGGATAAGGTGTCCTGCCAGAATGTAGAATCTGTGTATGGATTCTAACAGAGCTTCCCTCTCCCTCCCTCTGCATTTATTGATTTACTTTGCCTGTGTATGTGTTTGTGCTTGTGGTGGTGCCACATGGCATTAGTGTGAGGTCAGAAGACAGTCCATCCTCTCCTTCCACCAAGCAGGTTCTGGGAATCAGACTCAGGTGGTCGGGCTTTGGTACTCACTGTTACTCACGGATCTAGCCCTGACACACAGTTTCTAGACACTAGTCTTTCCTGCAGTGATTTTAGTTTTGAGAATTCTTAGTTATAGAAATAATATTTCTACTTTGTCTCATAGGTTTGGAAATAACAAGTAAGAAATTTATATATATGATGCTGGAAACTTGTAAAATCAAACTGCTAATAAATGGAAGGCTTGAAACAGATGTATGTTTGAAGTTATCAAGAAAATGACCATGAATACATTGAGCGTCAAAAAGACCAATGGAAAACCACTTAGGAGAGAGGCATAGAAAATGTGCACTTCAGAAGAGAGATGTAACCAGAGAACTCAAAAGAGAAGAATATACCATGTATGCCCTCAGAAGGGCAAAAAGATTTTCATTCATGTACACGAGATCACGGAAATAGATAATCAGATACACCAGTGCCTTGAATGTGAACAAAACTTTCATGAAAGCTTAGCACTTATGTGTGAGAGAACCCACACTGAGGAGAAGCCCTGTCGATGTGAGATGTGTGAGAAAGCCTTCATCCAAAGCTCAGAGCTCATCTCCCACCAGAGGACCCACAGCTACGAGAAGCCGTATAAGTGCAGCAGATGTGACAAGAGCTTCTGGCACCACTTAGCCCTTTCCGGACACCAGAGGACGCATGCGGGCAGAAAGTTCTACACATGTGACATCTGTGGCAAGAACTTTGGTCAGAGCTCTGACCTACTTGTCCACCAGCGAAGCCACACAGGCGAAAAACCGTATCTGTGTAGTGAGTGTGATAAATGCTTCAGTCGAAGTACAAACCTCATAAGGCACCGAAGAACTCACACAGGTGAGAAACCATTTAAGTGTCTGGAGTGTGAAAAGGCCTTTAGTGGGAAGTCAGATCTTATTAGCCACCAGAGGACTCACACTGGCGAAAGGCCTTACAAGTGTAACAAGTGTGAGAAAAGTTACCGACACCGTTCAGCCTTCATCGTACACAAGAGGGTTCACACTGGGGAGAAGCCCTACAAGTGTGGTGCCTGTGAAAAGTGCTTCGGTCAGAAATCGGACCTTATCGTACACCAGAGAGTCCACACAGGTGAGAAGCCGTATAAATGCCTGGAGTGCATGAGAAGTTTTACTCGGAGTGCCAACCTCATTAGGCACCAGGCAACTCACACTCACACCTTCAAATGCCTTGAATATGAGAAAAGTTTCAGCTGTGGCTCAGACCTCATTGTCCATCAGAGGATTCACATGGACGAAAAGCCACATCAGTGGTCCACGTGTGAGAGTGGCTTCCTCCTGGGCATGGACTTCATTGCCCAGCAGAAAATGAGGACTCAGACAGAAGAGCTGCATTACAAGTACAGTGTCTGTGACAAAAGCTTCCGTCACAGCTCAGCCCTTCTTCAGCACGAGACGGTGCACATCGGTGAAAAATACATGTGCAGTGTGAGTGAGAAAGGCCTTGAACTCAGCCCTCCTCATGGAGAAACCTCGCAGATGTCTTGACTAGCAGGAAGTTGGAGAACCTTAAAACATGTATTTACACATCAGAACTCATTACCGTAAAGAACCCCAGGTGAATTTCAGATTTTCCTCAGAGCTCAGACTTCATTGGGGACCAGAGAGTCTGCAGTCTTAGGAGTGTAAGAAAAGCATTACAGAGTGGCCTGACCTGAACACCTTTATTGGCCACTACAGTGAGAAACTTCACAGATGGTCTGGGTTTTGGAAAACGTTTAGCTTGAGCACAAACTGGGGGCTTTCGAGATGATTCCCACGGTAGGCAGCATGAAAGTGTTCCTGCAGTGCTCAGCCCCCATCAGCGCCTGAGCTCCCATCAGGGAACAGCTGTCTAAGTGCTTCGTGTTCATAGGGCTACAGACAAGGCAGGATGTACATCTCAGTGGATGCCACAGAATTTTCCCTAGGGAGAAACTCCAGAAGTTATGGAAGGAGCTTCTAGCAGAATCCTCGCTTTTCTTACCCATCAGAGGAGCCATACTGGTAAATGCAAACTTGCCTTGAGTGTGGCAGAAACATTTGTTGGAGAGCTTTACTTGGGTTCGCATCCCCCTAGACAAAAATCAGGAAAGATCTAAGTGTCCAAATGAGAAACCTGGCCTGTTTTCAGTTCTTGGGGTACATCAGGGAACTCATGTTGGCGAACACCCCACAAATGCTTAGGAATATGAGAAGTTTAAAGCTGCTGTCTAATTGGGTCCCGAGAACTGCTCTGCAGAGAGGTTACTCCAGTGAGATCTAGCTGTGGGTGAAAATCTACTCGATGTGGACAAGAAGAGCTGTTCTCAGAGGTGGCTGGACCATGTTGTCGAGAAACTTTAAATGGAGTTGGTTTGGAAGTAGTCTTTGAGATACTCAGAAGTGTGTTCTGGGAGGACCTAGGGCAGGTCAGAGTAGGCCTGATGGGTAACTCAGGTAAAGATGCTTTTTTATCTGAACTGCTTAGTGATTGCTTACTTTTCTTTTTTAAAATCCATAAATCCAGTAAAGGACAGGACTGTGATCTTGCAATGTGAGGTGTCGGGTGTGTGTTATGTCAGAGGAAAGGAGTCCATTGATTTTTGCCTCCTGGGGTTTTTTTCCCCTTTCTTTAAAAGTTCTTAAATTTAATTTCATGGCTAGAGTGGGTCGTGTGTTGTCAGCAAGTCGAGACCCTTTCGCAAGCTGTGGAAAGAACTAAGAAGCTACTTTGGATTGAGACTCCCAGCAGTTCTCCCCTTAGAAGGATCTGCCCCAGCAAAGGGCAGAATATTCAGCTGTTTGCTCGGCGTTGAGGCCTGCCTTCAGAATGGCCCTTTTCTCTAAAATATCTGTATGTTATCATTGGTACTTGAAATTTCAAATTTAGAGATTTATTTCTTTTCAACCCAAAGTCCAGTCCAAACATGATGAGGTAACTCTCCAGATTTTTGTGACTTGCTTTATCGTCCTTCAGTGGTAGAACCTCAGCTGCTCCAGCCTCCAGCTCCAGGGGAGTGTGAAGCCTGAGTGAGATGAGACCCAGCGAGGCGCTGATGGAGGAGCAGGACGTGGTCTCTGAGTCCCGGCTCCAGAGCGCAGGCTCTTCCTCCCCTTGTCCTGCTCCTTGTAGCCAAGCAAGCCTCACGACACATTTTAGTTTCAGTTCTGCCAAGGAAACGAAAGTACCTTTTAGGCGCAGGGAAGGATTGCCATCAGCACAATAGGTGGTATATGCTTGGCCCGGAATGTCCGATTCTAAGTGCTAGAAGGGGGAAGTGGCTGGTAGAGCCACCAGGGTTCAAGAAGGAGTGTTTGTTTCCGGTCCAGCAGAGGATTGAGAGTCCTTAGTGTTCTCTGGTAGTCCCCGGCCCCTGACTAAATGGTCACTACTCAGTGTTTTCCTTCCTTTGGATTAAAAGATGCTTAATAGATACTTTAATTTCTTGTAGGATATGGGTCTCTGTAGACTAATAATTATTTTGTTGCTAGTCAGAGCCCTCTTTAGCAGACCCCACATCAATTCCAGGGGTACTATTGTTGCGATTCGTGACTTTGATCAGCTGCTAGTTTGTGGCTGTAAGTGCTCATCCTGACGGCTCGTGGACGTAGTCCACATGAGGAATCTAGGTCCTGGATTTTTTTTTCTCTTACAAAATAGGTTCTGTAAGTTTATTTAATCTGATGTGTTCTGGTAATATTTATAAATAGCTCTTGTCCCAGTGTGATAGAACACACAAGATATATATTTTTCTCTTTGGTGAAAATCATGCCTATTACTAGAGTTAAGTTTGATGATTGTGATACTTAAAATATTAATACTGGATGTTTGGCATGGCAGTAATAAAAATTAGTCGTTACGGCTGCTCATTCATCAGTAGACAGACCATGGAGAAAGGGACAAAGTTAGTATCATTAGCAGGCTGGTGACGTACCCTTCCTTCAGCTAATCTTGCTGGTAATGGTAGTCTCTAAGTAAGTTAACAGTGGACCATCCCTCAAACGGAACTTTGGGGATGTAAAAACCTGAGGACTTTAAACCGTGGTGGGGAGGTGCTGGTGTTACCCATATAGCATGACCTGAGGTTGGAGAGGACCACTTGGGCCCTGTAACCAGAACTAGAAGGTAATCCTGGGATGGATGGAGGCCCCTTGAAGCAGTGCCAACCCAAATCTACCTCAGGTAAGTAGAGTAACTTCTTCAACATTTCAGACCAAATGAGATAAATTATATTCCGTCCATGTACTATGCTTTAATGTTTTTGTTTTCTTTTAATTCTTAAATAAACATTTGTTCTGAATGACTCCGTTCCTATCTCCACTGTACTGTGAGAAATTTGCCTGCCCCTACACTGGTGTCAGGATACACAGATGTTTGTGCAACATGGTAGCGTAGTGTAACCATGGACCCAGCGTCTCAGGAGGTCTTGATGCAGAGGCGTGGAGCCCTGGAAGGAGCTTCTCCCTTACTCTGGACATCATGTCCTTCCGAAGCCTTCTGGGGGCCAAGAGCTTGAACTGACACATTAGAGGTCTGCTAAAATTCTGTAAAACCCAAATTCAAACCCCTTCAAAACACTAAAAAAATAAATATGAGTAACTGAATAAGTTTTAGAATTTTATTTTCTCAGGAGAATCCCCACTTGACTCTAGCTCTGGTTCTGCTGGAGTTGAGGAAGTGTTGACCTCAGGACAGTGTTTCCCCTAGTTGTGTCTGTTCTGCCAACAGACTCGGACCCAAGACTTTCCTGGTAAGAAAAGGGTGAGAGGGAAATGTGACAGTTGGCTCGGTGAGTGGGAAAGGGAAACTGGACGGTTGAGTTTTTTGGTTTTTTGAGGAGTTTTTTTTGTTGTTGTTTTTCTTCCCAACATTCAGAGTGGTGTGGCCAAACAAGGCCTGTAGCCTGCATGGTGTGTTTTATTTTTTCCTTGAAATGATGCTGCACCTCAACATTGAAGATGTTTGTGTGTGTGTGTGTGTGTGTGTGTGTGTGTACACATACACATACACATACATATGTAACAAGAAATACTAGTCATATCCCCTAGAAATAGGTGAAAGCATGCCCAGTATCTGGGACCCTGGGGTGAGAGGATGTCTGGCACCACAGGTATGTTTTTCCCCCTAGTGCATCCCAAGCTTTCTTGTCTCATCTCTGCCTGAGTCATCATTTTCCCAGGTCGAGGTGGGGTTGCAAGTGTTAAGGAAGGCTTAGGAGTTGCTAGCCTTGCAGAGGGAGCTTCTGTCCATCTGTCAAAGGCAACAAAAAGCAGGAATAATGGCTGGGGAGATAGCTCAGTGGGTAACCTGCTTGCTGCGTATCCATAGCAACCTGAGTGTGGCTCCCCAGCACCCATGGAAAAAGTAGGCACAATGGTATGAGTAGTTCGTACTTGTACTCCTAGCACCGGGAGACAGAAGGAATCCTGAGTTCACTGGCCAACCAGTTTAGCTAACTTGGTGAGCCCTGGGTTCAGTGAGAGACCTTGTCTCAAAAAACTGAAGGAGCTGCAGAGATGGCTCAATAGCTAAGTGCACTGGATGCTCTTGTAGAGGACCTGGGTTCAGTTCCCATTACCCACATGGAGGCTAACAGCATCCCCTGGAGTTATAGGTAAAACACTCATACATATAAAATAAAAATAAATTGCGAAAATTAAAAATAAGAGCCAGATGTGGTGGTGCAGTTCTTTAATCCCAGTTCTTAAGAGGAGACCTGTCTCACCCCTCCCCCCAAATAAAAGTGGGAGTGTGTAGGGGGAAACAAAGTTGATCTCTGGCCTCTATATGTGCAGTCTTAACATGTGCACACACATGAACTCAGGAGGTGGATGGAAGTAAAGGGACCAGGAGTTAAAGGCCAACCTCAGCTACATGGTGAGTCTAGGTAGAGGCTCTGCTTCATCAGTTAATATAATCGTGGGAATAGAAGGACTCCATTGGTAATGAATGGAAACATCAAATTGAAGACTGGCACCTAGTGAGGGGACGGGAGGACCTTTGGAATAGCTATTTTGGATCTATTTTGTACCTGGGAAACCTCAGAACTCCTGGTCTTGGTTGTCTGGGAGGCTGCATTATTACTCTGAAAATGAGGTGCCTTTCTTACAGAATTTGAAGTGGACTGTCTTAGCTTATTTCTCCATTGCTGTGACAAAATACTCCGAGCAATACCAAGTTCCTCTCATCTCCCAGGTTCATCAGGGAGCCAAAGGTAGGAACTCGGCAGGAGCTGGAGCACAGGCCATGGAGGAATGGCTGCTTACTGGCTTGCTCCCCTGGCCCCTGCTTAGCCTGCTTTCTTATGCAACACAGGCCCACCTGCCCAGGGGTGGCACCACCCACAGTGGGCTGAGCCCTCCCACATCACTCAGCAGTCAAGAAGATGCCACACAGACATGGCCACAGGCCAGGCCTATGGAGGCAATTCACCAATTGAGGCTCCCTCAGCCCAGGTGTGTCAAGTTGACACTAAAGCTGTCCAGCACATGGACCCTCATTGAACCCAGCACCTCTTCTAAAAAGGGGCCTCGGTCTTACCCGTGAAGGAAATGGGAACTGCTTAGGGAGACATGATGACAGTGGCTCTTGGGTAGGAAGGCCTTATGGGTTTCCTGTGGGCAGCTCAGTCCACAGTCGTGGACTGATCAGGGAATTTTATGTGCTGCTGCAGTGACCCGCTCTGCTGGAGTCCTAACCACTGTAGCCCTGTTTACCCATCCATCCTCTCCCACCACGTTACCTGTTCTTCAGGACGAAAATCTGGCAGTCGTAGCCCTCCTTACTACAAATCACTTAGCTAACCTGTCTTCTCCCTAGGGAATTAGTGCCTTGACTCCCTTTGAACATGCCAAACCTTCCATCCTTCCAAGCTACATTGTCTTCAGTAACTTCTAGAACCTTCTTTTCATGGGCTCTGTTGATCATTTTCTTTGCTGAAGATTTTTCTGTCTTTACATGTGCAGAGATGCCTTTTCATTGGCTGAGAGTTTATGTTGCCCCTGATGTCAGTCTACTGGCTCCTCCCGAGTTCACCAGCTTAAAGGCTTCAGCCTTCATTTCTTTAGTTTCATTTTGTGTGATGACTGTTTTGCCTGCATGTGCGTAAGTGCACCATGTTGTGCAGTGCCAACAGAGGCAAGAAGAGGGTTTTAGATCCCTTGGAACTGGAGTTACGGATGGGTAGCCTCAGCGCTAAGAACTGAACTTGGGACCTCTGCAAGAGCAGCCAGTGCTCTTAATTGGTGAGCCGTCTGTCCAGTCCTCACTGTCTTCATTTCTAAATGTTTATTTTGCTGCAGTGTGACTTCTTCCCTCGGTTCTTTACTTAGCTACCCTCTCAGCTAGCTGCCTTCTCCGTGACTACATTTGAAACCCGAATACAATATATGCTCCCTAGCTCTGCATCTCGGGTGGTGCCCTCCATCTTGTACGTTGTAACAGGATGATACTGATTCTCTTTTTTTTTTTTTCTTTGTAAGACAAGGGCCTCAAGTAGCCTAGGCTGGCCTCAAACTTACATAGCCAGGAGTGACCATGAACAACTTCTGATCCTCTTGTGCTGGGATTATAAGCATGCACCACTGCTCTCAGCTTGTGAGGTGCTTGGTATTGAACCTAGGGCTTCATGAATGCTAGGCAAGCACTCTGAGCTCCGTCTGCAGCCCCACAGACATTTCCTGAACTCCAATGTCATTCCTCTCCCCATCTTAGAAGTTTAGGCTCTCACAGCCTTTCGTTTTCCTTTTTGTTCTAATCACTGGAGCCCAGAAGCAAGCCCAGTGGGTACTTGGATCGAGTAGTTCTTTCCTTTTGAGCACAAAGGGCGGTGACTTGAGTTTCTCCCTTGCTTAGACTAGGATCTTATGACAAAGATGATGGGATAGTCTACTTGAGCTGACTGGAAAAGATTGTGCTTGCCTTGAAGTAAACGTGTGTGTGTGTGGTGTGTGTGTGTGTGTGTGTGTGTGTGTGTGTGTGTGTAGGAAACTGGTTAAGAGCCACGGGGCAGCCTGTAGGAACAGTGGGTTTGTCTTGGATTGACATGAAAACAGAGCCTCAGACCTGAAGTTTTGAAAAATGAATTCTACCAGTCAGTAACTGTGGTAAAGGTCCTATGCCTGGAGTGAGAGTTCAGCCCAGAGAGACCGAGCAACAGCAGATGCAGGTAACCCAGATTCCAACCCACAGAAGTTGAGGGCTATCAGGTCACTTTAAGCAACTGCTAGCCACATCAGGATGTCTAGAGCCACAGAAGCGCTCTGACTTCTTTTTTACTCATTCATAAACTGCTTTAGTTTGGTTTTGTTTCCATGTATTTATTGGTTGAGACAGGGTCTCACTATAGCCCAGACAGACATTAAACTTGTGATCCTCTTACCTCAGCTTCCCAAGTGCCACCAAGCCTGACACCCCAATGTTTTGTTTTTAAAATTTCATACCCATTGAGTAGATGGAAGTTCACCTAGATTCTTGGCTTAGTATTCTGCCACATTTGTTTTATCTATTATGTATTAAACTTCTGAATTGTTTGCTAAAGGTTTTCACTTGTCAGGGTGTGTCCTAACAACTGGGACTTTCATGCACATTGTTCTGTCTAAAGGAGGTAATGTGTGTCTCCTGCTGGGTCCCACAGGAGGCCCATGATGTCTATTTGTCTCGTTAGTGATATGCTAAGTTGTTTAAAATACTTCTTTAAGGATGTAAAGGTCCCTTTTCTACTTTATAATAAGTGGTGAGTGATACTTTAAGACTATATGGGTCATTTTCACAACCTAGACTATCCTCACTTGAATGGATTATAGTGGAAATTGCAAAATGAATATTTTCCATTTCTTTGATTTTTTTTTTGAACAATTAGTTTTATGTAGAAACAGAACCTTCCCTACAGCTCCCTTTTGTTCTAAGTATCACTGTGGATTCCTGGATTTTTATTTTGATGTGTCCACTACCATCATTCTTTGTGAGGCTTAAATTATGCTAAATGTGACCAGTTGAAAACCTTTTAAACCAATTTTTATGTCTTCTTAGTGTGTCCCTACACTTTTGCTTTCTTACATACTGTGTTCATCAGCGTTCTCCAAAGAAACATAACCGGTAGAATGAATATATATGTATAGAGATTTACCAGCTTAGCTCACAGGATAGAGTCCGAGTAGTCCAACAATGGCTGCACCACACTGGAGAGGCTGAGAATCCATAGTCGCTCAGTTCACGAGGCTGGATGTCTCAGGAGTCCCAATCTGGCATCGAAGGTCTGACAAATTCCAGAAGATCAGCTAGTCTTCAATCTACAGCAGCAAGACGAACTCACCAGCAAGAGAAGGCAAGCAGCAAGAAGCCAGGCGTTCTCCTCTGCCGTGGCCTTTTATACAGGCTGCCATCAGAAGGTAACACACATTGGGGCATGTCTTCCAGCTTCAGATGATCCAATTAAGAAGATCTCTCATTTCAGTTAAGCCCAGATCCAGTCAAGTTGACACCCAGAATTAGCCATCATATACACAGTACTCCCACATTGAACTTTTGCAGCCTTATAATTAGCCATTTCTCAAAGAACTCCCAATTCCTTTCATGCTTAGAGAGTAAAGGGTGGGGTGTAGCACTGAATTTAAATAACTATCCAAGTAGAAATCCAACACAGAATATAGTGATATATAGGAAAAGGTACATTCTACTGAGCCATTGATCCCAAACCACTGGAAACAGCAACCATCAGGTTTTTGGTCATAAAATAAAAAATATTCCTGAATAAGACAATTACATCCTTGTGAACTAGTTTCCTCATCCAATCCAAGGAGTCCTTCCTCTCAAAACTCCCGTGATTGCTACTGAACCATCTACCCAGTTCTGTGTCAGCCTAGATTCTCTGTATTCAAGCTTCAAGACAACATAAATAAGGAAGCCACCAAAACATGGCTGCTTAAAACTGGAAACTGATGCCTCCCACTCCCTGGTCTCCTCAGCTCTTGACCTAAAACGCTGTACAGTATACTCCCTATTTGTGCTTATTACTTGCTTCTCCCTGATGGAAATCAACTATATCAATAGATACAGACTCTAAATCAGCTCTATATCTATATATTGGATGGCTGTGGATCCAGTAGTTAGAACAGTACTAAGCTCTTGGTGAAGTTTAACCATTAGTCTAGAGACAGAAATAAAGAGTCAAGAGGAAATCATCTGGGTGGAAGCTGACTTCTGTGTTCAAAAAACAGGATCATCAGGGACTGGAGAGGCTTCAGCAGTTAGCACTGGCTGCCCAAATGGCAGCTAACAACCATTGGTAACTCCAGTTCCAGGGTATCTGACACTCTCTTCTGACCTCTGTGGGCACTGCACAACACGCGTGCACCCACCTATATGCAGGCAATGCACTTAACAAAACAGGATCATACCTGCCTAAGTGCACCCACCATTATACTTCCAGTCAAACCACAGACGTTTGTTGGTCTCTCTTGTGAGTCGTTGGCCACTGATCCACGAGAACAAAGGGAGCAGAAGTGACAAACAGGGTCAGGATGGCCATGAGTACGACGGAAAGAACTAACAGGAGTCCGCTTCAGTGAGACAGCTCGTTTATTTAGGGGAGTTGGAGGGAAGATACAGGGTGAGGATGGCAGCCAAAGCTTCACCTGATAGGTGTTCACAGTATGCGTTATTTACATGTGGCAGGAGGACCCTAACATGTAGAAAGGGGAGCAGGGATTGACTGGCTGTCGTGCAATGCCTAATTATACGGGAAAACCAGGGCAACATTTGAGGGAACTCTGTCAAAGGTCATGTTCCAAATAAGGTCAGGCATCTGTGCTTGGAGACACTTTCCAAATAAGGGCAGGCAGAGAGCAGGAAACCCCTGCTGAGAAAGGGAGTCCTGGAGCTGTCTGGACATAATGGACCTTAACAGCAGGGTGCCCCAACAGATGTTAACAGAAAAGTGGCCAGGTATTTGTAAAAAACAGTAATCTCAGTACTCCAGGGTTGGAGAATCATGAGTCCAGGGCCACAGTGGGCTACATAGATGCTCTGTCAAAAAGAAAAAAAGTTGTTACCATTCTTTCTAACATTTACTCTTAGGAGAGGATGGTGGGGAGGGCAGAGGGAGGCAGGGAGGGAACAAAATTCTTCACCAATCTTGCTCTTGAGAACACATACAAAGCATTGGTTGACTTTAAGGTGTGAAATTTGGTGGTAAAGCATTAGCATAAAATGTCCGAGCTGGGTGTGGGCAACACACTGGGAGGCAGAGGCAGGAGGAACTCTGGAGTTTGAGATCAAAGCCAGCTTGGTCTACATAGTGAGTTCCAGGCTCTCTGGGGGACTACACGAAGACCCTGTCTCAAAAAACAAAAAAAAATAAGTGGTTTTGCCCCAGAAACACACCCAGGTGCCCCTGCTACCTTCCTCTTACTCCCAGATCTAATTTGGTCATTCAGCTCACATGTTGACCCAGTCTGGTGCATTCCTAGAAACTCACTCCCACCCCTCACCTTCCCTTCTCTCCCAGGCCTAGCTTGGGTCACACAGCTAGTGCCCTGGACCAACCTAGTGAATTCCCTAGACACCCCCACACCATCCTCTGAGTGCCGATGCTGCCTGCTCCTTATTCCCAGGCATGATGGGATAGCACATCGTGTGCACCAGCCTGGGCAGATCCAGCTGGAGTCATGTTTGCACTCTCATTCATTACTACCCTATCTGGTCAATCAACACTGAGTTTCAGAAAGATTGACCTACTAACTCACCTGATCTGAAATCAACCAAGCCCAGTCAGCAACAAAAACAGAACTAAACTTCCATGCAGAAAAGGCAGAGTAGAATTTCTTTCAGACATAACCCATTAAGTTCATATGTCCAGATCCCATCACAAAACAAGTGATATGAAAGGTCAGGGTAATATGTACCACCCCCCAAAAACCAGTTCTACAGAAATATTCTACAATGAAATGTTTCCAGATGAATCCCAGGTCATAAAATTTAAAAGAACAATCATAAACATGATCAAAGAATTCCAGAAGTTTAAAAAAGATGAACAAACACTTCAGTGCAAAAAGAGGATAGGAATAAACTAAAGTCCAGAAAAGCCCAAAGGTACAGCTGAATGAAATACCAAAGACAATTGGGATTTGAAAAATGAACTCATTAAAGAGATAGAAATATTGACAAAAACTGAAGCTGAAATGAAGGTGGAATTGAAAAACAATCCAGTTAGAAAATTCAGGGGAAGACTTGCCAGTGGAATGGATCAAGTTGAAGAGATAACATCAGGACCTGATGTTAAAGTAAAGGTATTAGGCCACTCAATAAAAATACAAAAAATTTAAAAACATACATGAAAGGTGTAGGCCGGAAGCCACGAAAAGACAAAACCTAAGAATTCTGGCATAGAAAAAGAAATCCCAGGTCAATGTCATAGACCAGATCTTCAACAGGATCATAGAAGAAAACTTCCCCAAGTGAAAGACATACCCATACAGATAGAAGAAGCACACTGAACACCAATTAGACAGGACCCAGAAAGAAACTCAGTACATCAGAGTTAAAACACCAAAGGGACAAAAGAGGCTGTTGAAAGTTGTGAGAGAACACACAAAACCTATCAGAATGACCCCTGAATTTTCAGTGGAAATGTTAAAAGCCAGAGAGCCTGGAGTCATGCACTCCAAGTTCTAAAACACCACACACAGATGCCAACCCAGACTACTTTAAGTAGCAAAACTATCTGCCATAGTTGAAAGAGAAAAACTCCTTTGATATAAACAGGCTGAAAGGATTCATGTCCACCAAACCAGCCATAGAGAATACATTGCTATGGTCTGGAGAGGAATAAACTCAAGCCAAGAGGCTGCAGGGAAAAAAAAAAAAAAACAAAGCTATAATTACTGAAACACAAAATAGGATTAAGAACACAAACAGGAAAAAATTGACAACAATCAACATATATCTTTTTTTTATTTTTCTGTCTTTTTGAGACAGGATCTCGAACTCACAGAGATCCGCCTGCCTCTGCCTCCTGAATGCTGGGACTAAAGGTGTGCACCACCGTGCCCAATAACATATATATTCAATAGTAACTTTAAACATTAATGGCCTCAACTCAATCAAAAGACACAGTTTAGTTGAATGGATTAAGAAACAAAATCTGTGTTTTGTTGTCTACAAGAAACTCAGCACACTTTCATGGATAGTCACCATCTTAAGGTGAAAGGATGGAAGAAAAACATTCCAAGCAAATGGGACTAAGAAACAGACAGACATTGCTATTCAAATATTTGACAAAGTAGGCTTCAAACTAAAATTGATCAAAAGAGATAAAGAAGGACATTTCATTCTGATCGAGGGAAAAATTAACCAAGAAGATCTTATAATCCTAAACACATATGCACCAAACTCTGGAACATCCAATTCATAAAAAGTGTACTGCTGGACTTCAGGGCACAGATTAACCCAAACTCAATAACAGTTGATGACTTCAGTACCTCACTTTCTCCAATAGACAGGTCATCTGGACAAAGCATAAACAGAAACATCTGAATTAAATGATATCATACAGCAAATGAACCTAACAGGCACCTGCAGATCTACCCAAAGACAAAACACACACAATTCTCATAAAACACTACAGGACATTAAGACACAGATTAACCCCAACTCAGTAATATAGGGGAATTCAATACCACAATGTCTCCATTAGACAGGTCAACTGGACAAAGAATAAACATGTCTGAATTAAGTGATACATTACATGAAATAGACCTAAGAGACATCTTTAGAATATTCCACCCAAGCACCAAAGAATACACATACTACTCAGCACCCCATGGAACTTTTTCAAAAATTGATCACATACTGGGGCACAAAACCTCAACAAATACAAAAATATTGAAATAATTCCATGCATTCTATCAGATCACAATGCAATAAAGCTTAAAATTAACACTGGACAAAGCCCTAGTCACTACGTGAGCTCATGACAATTTAACAACACACTCCTGAAAAATGAGCGGGTCAAAGGAAAAATTAAGAAAGAAATAAAAGAATTGTGGAATTTAATGAAAAGGTCAATACAACACAACTTCTGGGACACTTTAAAAACAGTTCTAAAAGGCTTTAAGTGCCTACATTAAAAAATTAGGAAGAGCCCAATAAATGACATAACACTGCAACTCAAGATGCTGGAAAGACAAGAACAAATGAAACCCAAACCCAGCAGAAGAGAAGAAATAAAAATCAGAGCAGAAATTCATGAAATAGAAGCAAAGAAAGCAATACAAATAATCAATGCATCTAAGAGCTGATTCTTTGAAATGCTAAACAAGATAGACAGACCCTTAGCTCAGTTAACCAAAAGAAAGAGCAAATCCAAATAAAATCAGAGATGAAAGGGGAAACATCCAACAGACACCCAAAAGATCCAGGCCATTATAACAGAATATTTTAAAAACCTATACTCTGCTAAATTTGAAGATCTAAAAGAAATGGATGGATATCTAAAATCAAGGGAACCACCAAAGTTAAACCAAGAAGAGATCAACAGTTTAAAGAGACCTATAACATATAAGGAAATCTAAACAGTAACACAAAGCCTCCCAACTAAAAAAGCCCAGGCCCAGATGGATTACAGCAGAATTCTACAGGACATTTAAAGAAGACCTCCAACCAATAAATTCAAAATGATAGAAACAGGGAGAACTCCCAAACTCCTTCTATGAAGCCAGCATCACTCTAATACCCAAACCAGGCAAAGACACAACCAAAAAAGAAAACTATAGGCCCATATCCTTAATGAACATAGATGCAAAAATTCTCAACAGAATACTTGCAAACCACATACAGATGCACATCAAAAAGATCATTCACCATCAGAGACAAAAACTACATTGTCATCTCAAAAGATGCAGAAAAGGCTTTTGACAAAATTCAGCATGCATTTATATTTAGAGTCCTAGAGGGAATTGAACTAGAGGGAACATACCTCAACACAATTAAAGCTATATACAAGAAACCCACAGCCAACATCATTCTAAATGGAGAAAAACCAGAAGCATTCCTGTTAAAATCAGGAATGAGACATGGTCCACTATCTCCACTCCTTTTCAACATAGTGCTTGAAACACTTGCTAGAGCAATAAGACAAGAGAAGGAAATTAAAGGAGTACTAATTGGAAAAGAAGAGGTTAAAATATCACTTTTTGCAGATGATATGATACTATATCTAAGAGATCCCAAAAGTTCCACCAGAGAAATCCTAGAGCTGATCAACACTCTCAGTATAGTGGCACATTATAAAATCAATCTACAAAAATCAGTAGCCTTTCCATATACTAATAACAAGCACTTGGAGAGAGAGAGTACAGGGAAATGCTCCCATTCACAATTGCTGCAAAAAAAAAAAAAATAAAATATCTTGGAATAAATCTGATCAAAGACACCAAAGATCTCTACAATGAAAAA
>NW_008337055.1:237712-243807 GCF_000622305.1 Nannospalax galili
TCATGGGTTGGGAGAATTAATATTGTGAAAATGACCATTCTACCAAAAGCAATATATAGTTTCAGTGTAATCCCAATCAAAATCCCATGACATCACATACTTAAAAAAAAATCCTTAAATTCATATGAAAACACAAAAGACTGCAGATAGCCAAAGTAACCCTGAGCACAAAGAGTAGTGCTGGGGGGATTACTATACCAGATCTCAAAGTATACTAGAGAGCTATAGTCATAAAAACTGTGGTACTGGCACAGAAAAAGATACATAGATCAATGGAACATCATTGAAGACCCAAACCTGAGTACATGCAATTTCAGCCACCTGATATTTGACAAAGGTGCCAAGAAAACACAATGGAGGAAAGACAGCATCTTCAACAAATGGCACTGGTAAAACTGGATCTCCATCTGTAGAAGAATGAAACTAGATCCTTATCTTTTGCCTTTCACAAAAGTCAACTCCGGATGGATTAAAGACCTCCATGTGAAACAGGAAACCCCGAAACTATTAGAAGAAAACATTGTCAGTAACTTATAAGATATAGGTGTAGGAAAGGATTTTCTAAATCGGACAGAAGTTGCTTAGGAATTGAAGTCAGCAATCAAAAAGTGGGACCTCATTAAACTAAAAAGTTTCTGTACAGTAAAAGAAGCAATCAAAAAAGTGAAGAGAAAACACACAGAATGGGAAAAAAATCTTCACCAGTGACACATCTGACGAGGTTTAACATCCAAAATATATAAAGAACTAAAAAAACAGAGACTCAAGAAACCAAATGACCCAATTAAAAGATGGGCTAAAGATCTAAGCACAGAGCTCTCAAAGGAAGAAATAAAGATGGCAAAGAAACATCTCAAAAAGTGTTCATCATGGTTAGTAATTGGGAAAATGCAAATTAAAACCACCCTAAGGTATCACCTTACCCCAATTATACTGGCTAGGATCAAGAGAACAAATGATACCAAATGCTGGCGAGGATGTGGAGAAAGGAGAATACTCATTCACTGCTGGTGGGATTGGAAATTCATGCAACCCATATGGAAAAGTGTGGAGAACTCTTAAAAAACTAAAAATGAACTTACCATATGACCTGGTTATACCACTCCTTGGCATATACCCAAAGGACTCATCCTATTGTAGAGATACTTGTACAACCATGTTTGTTGCTGCTTTTTTCACAATAGCTAAGAGCTGGAAGCAACCTAAGTGTCCCTCAACTGATGAGTGGTTAACAAAAATGTGGTATATTTACACAATGGAGATCTATTCAGCAGTAAAGAAAGACGAAATCATGAAATTTGCAGGTAGAAGGATGAATCTAGAAACTGTTACACTAAGTGAAGTAACGCAGACTCAGAAAAATAAAAGATGTACGTTCTCCCTCATTTGTGGATCCTAGCACCAAATACTTTTAAATTCCATGTCTTTTTAATAAGGTGATGCTGTGCAGCAGTCTCTTCTGCATGAAATAACCACCATCATCATGACTTCAGGAGTGCCTGATTGCTAAACATTGTCACAACTGGGCTTGTTGACAGTTGTGCTCATTCATTAAAGGAGGGGCAAGCAGGGTCATTCGACCCTCAGTAGAGTATTCAGCCACTCTTCCTAGACAACTCTATGTAATTTGGCCCTAATCACATAAGGTCTCCTGGATTTGGGGAGGGCTAAATTATACAACCTCGAAAAGGCTAGGAAGAGAAGGCTTGACCCATACAGCTTTCCAGTGTGCATACCCTCAGGTCATTCATACACCTCAGCAACCTCTCAGTTATCTCAGTAAGTAATCTCAGAAAATTCATTGGTTCCCCAATAAAACTTTAATCAAACATTGGTTTGACACTAGAACCTTAAAAGGAAATAAGCATTGCTTAGTATCTCCAGGAAAAGAATTCTCACAACAGATGGAAAACTTATTTGTTAATGTTGTTATGTCTTATAATTATTAAAAAAGAGAAAATGAAGGGCTGGAGAGATGGCTCAGCGGTTAAGAACACTGTTCTTGCAGAAAACCCAGGTTCAAATCCCAGCACTCACATTGCAGCTAACAACTGTCTATAACTCCAGTCCCAAGGGTTGACAGCCTCTTCTGACCTCCACGGGCATTGCATGACATGGGTACACTTACCTACATGCATACACACATACACATAAAAATAATACGTTAAAATTTTAAAAATGAGAATGTAAAAGATGTTAAAAGGATATGGGAATGGAGATATTTTCCAAAATAGAAAAAAATGAGAAAGCCTAAGCAAGTGATGAAGGTCTGTGTAGGTTTGTTATGCTAGATAAAGGATGAAACAAAAATAATATATACATAATCTTAAATTTTCTAAGGTCATAGTTTAGTCAGCTAGTTAAAGGAACAATATATGTGTCTAGTCAAGGATAATCTGAGAAGATTTGGTTTTTTACCCAAGTAATATCCACATAGCACATTATAATTAAAAGTACCAGACTGGTGGAACTAACTTTATTTGATGTTTAAGAGCCATACTTTGAGGCCTATACTAATCTGGTCAGAGGGACTTAAAGGACAGTTTTTGCTCCTTGCCCTCCAAAGTCGACTTGCAACTTGCAGGGGACTATGGAGCATCTCTCAAAATATCCTGTAAATGTAGTGAGTCACCTATCCTCTTGTTCAGGGAGGCCATGGAGATCCCAGATGGACTTGAACCAGTGTCCAGTCTATAAATGGAGGGTCAACTCAGAGGAAACATTTCCTGCATGCTTCCAAGTGAAGTCAGCCATGGTTGAGCAGGACCTTTGACTTATCTTCACATAGATGGAACTGGTAAAAGGAAGGAGCCAGGGGCTCCTCCCAAGCCCATGTGACCCCTGAGGAACAGATCCTCAAATGACCTTAAGTGTAAATATAAATTTATTTGGGCCAACTGTATGGTCTTAAACACCCAAAAGGAAAGTATAACCAAAGAGTAAAGTGATCAGTATATTTCTTTTAAGATTACACTTCTCAGACATTAGGCTTAAGTACATATAAAAAGTAATATTTAGACAATTATCTCTCATTGATTATTTTGTTCTGAATCAGAAAGTGCTGCTCAGATGTAAGACTTCAAATCTTGGTCTGAAATATTGTAGTGCCCACCTGTAGCTAAGGAAGACAGCCTGCTATCCTTCTAAAATGATGGCCAAATTTGTTTCCCCCCCCCTATGTAGAAGTCTTTGAGAGGGAACAGACAGATTCTAACCATTCCAAAAGCTTTCAAAGTGCCTGAAAACAAATCCTGAATCCATCACTCTCAAGTCCAGCCTTGGCAGACAAAAGAAAAATGAGGAGGAACCCAATACTGGGATGCTTTTGGAAGCTCTAGTCAAGAAATTCCAGTGGCCTCTCATATGAACATTTGAAAATTACCCTGTTCTGACTTTTTTCTAGTTCCCTATCTGGAACTTGTAATCTTAATTACTCTTGCCTTTACTTCTCCTTCACATCTCCTATTCACCAAGGATGTTTTTTCCCCCTACAGATAAGAGCTATGCAATCTGGGAGTCTTTTAGATAGACCCACTGAAGGGGTACCCCAATTACCTCACCCTTTGTCCCTTTTTAGCATGGAAGAAGGCAGAGCAGTCGGGGTCCTGATTCCCTATTTGGGTAACCTCTTCAGAGGATGGTGTGATAAGAATAGGAGGTAGGAATTGGGTAGGTAGTTAGTGTAAAAAGACCCCAAAGAAAAGTAGCCAGCTTCTTGGCTAAAAGTCAAAATGTCCTTGGGCCTCTTAGGAACATAGTCTGTTCCAGAGGCCAAAAATGTCAAAAGTATTTGGGAGCTCTTATCTAATCCTTTAAAGATTTTAGGGTTACCTCTTCAGAGGGGGGGATGTTAGAGTAGTCAAAAGCCCCATTTAAAATTTTTAAAAAAAGAAGAAAGAGTACATGAAGTTATCAGAAAAAAAGTGGTGAGGAGCTATGGGAGGAGTTGGAGGGAAGGGAGTGGGCACGGATTTGATCAAAACACCTTACATGCTTATAACCTTGTATGAAATTCTCAATAAATTATTTAAAAATAAACTCTCAGGAAAGAAAAAAAAACAAAACAAAGCAAAAACAAAACATCTCAAACAACAACAAAAAACATACACATTCTACTCTCTGTAAAATGGATCACATAATGGGACACAAAAAAAACCTCTGGCTGGAGAGATGAATGACTCAGTGGCTAAGAGCACTGACTGTTCTTACAGAGGATCTGGGTTCAGATCCCAGCACCCACATGGCGGTAACAACTGTGTGTGACTCCAGTTCCAAGGGACTTGATGCCTTCTCACCTACGCAGGCATTGCACAACATAGGTGCATTTACACACATAGGCAATAATTCATATCCAATGTTCCAGTTTGTTTCTCCATTGCTGTGACAAAACACTCTGACCAATGCCAACTTGAGGAGAAAAGGGTTTATTCGTCTTACATCTCTCAGGTCACAGTTCATCAGGGCGCCCAAGGTAGGAACTCAGGGCAGGAACCTGGAGACAGGAGCTGGAGCACAGGCCATGGAGGAATGCTGTTTACTGACTTGCTCCCCTGACCCCTGCTCAGCCTGCTTTCTCATGTAACATAGGCCCACCCACCCAGGGGTGGCACCACCCACAGTGGACTGGGCCCTCCCACATCACTCAACAATCAAGAAAATACCCAACAGGCCAGTCCAATGGAGGTAATTCACTAATTGAGGCTCCCTCTACTTAGGTGTGTCAAGTTAACAACTAAAATATCCAGTACATACAGAAAATTAAAAAAATAGAAGTAAGGCTGGGTGTGGTGGCGCATGCCTTTAATTCCAGCACTTGGGAGGCAGAGGCAGGTGGATCTCTGTGAGTTCAAAGCCAGCCTGGTCTACATAGTGAGTTCCAGGACAGCTGCGGCTACAGGGAGACCCTGTCTCAAAAAGACCAAAAAAATAAAATAAATAAAAAACAGAAGTAATAATAAAAAAAAAAGACCACACACTGGAACACAAAACAAATCTTAACAAATACAGAAAAATTGACTATAATGAAATAAAATTTAAAATCAGCAAAAACAACAAAAAAAACTAGTAATTACACAAAGTCATGGATATTAAGCAACACACTACTGAATGATGAATGGGTCAAAGAAGAAACCAAGAAAGAAAAAAATTCCTGAAAGTAAATGAAAATGAACACACAATAAAATGTCTAGGACACATTAAAAGCTGTCTTGAGAGGGGGAATTTATAGCTGACTGGAGACATGGCTTAGCAGTTAAGGGCACTGGCTGCTGTATCAGAGGACCAGGATGCGGTTTCCAGTACCCCCATAATGCCTGTTCAAGGGGATCTGACACCCTCTTCTGGCTTATGTGGACATTGCATGTACAATGGACTTAAACATGAACAGAACACTCATACACATAAGAATAAAAAGAGAGTCTTTAAAAAAGAAAAAGCACAATGACTTAAACGATGTAATAATGCAACCCAAGAATCTGGAAAAACAGGAGCAAATCAAACTCATATTCAGTACAGAAGAAATAAAAATCAGGACTGAAATGAAATAGGGACAAATAAAACAATGCAAAGAATCAATGCATCTAAGAACTTGTTCTTTAAAAAGCTAAACAAGATCAACAGACCCTTAGCCAACTAACCAAAAGAAAGAGCAGACCCAAATCAAGAAAATAAGAGATGAACGGGACATTATTACAGATACCAAAGAAATCCAGAACATTATAAAGGGATATTTTAAAAACCTACACTCCATTAACTTAGAAAACCTAAAAGAAATAGATGAATTTCTAGATTCAATTGAATCTAGACTCAATTCAAAGTTAAACCAAGAAGAGATCAACAAGTTAAACAGACCTATAACAAATAAGGCGATTGAAACAGTATTACAAAGCTTCTGACTAAAAAAAGCACAGGTCTAGGTAGATTCCCTGCAGACTTGTACCACACCCCTGAAGGAGAACTAGGAGTGCTTCTTAAATTATTCAAAAAGACATAAACTGAGGCAGCTCCTGTAAACTCCTTATAAGAAGTCAATATTACTCCTTTACCCAAATCAGGTAGAGACATAACAACAACAGAACAATACAGACCAATATTCC
>NW_008337055.1:243843-244071 GCF_000622305.1 Nannospalax galili
ACATATGTAAAATATAACATCATATAAATAAATTTTAAGACAAAAATCATGTGATCATCTCAATAGATGCAGAAAACGCCTTTGACAAAATTCAACATACCTTTATGATAAAAGTCCTAGAGAGAACAGGGAACAGGACAACATGCCTCAGCATAATGAATAAATAAATGCTATATGTAACAAATCTATATCCAAGATTATATTAAATGGTGAAAACTAAGGCCATCT
>NW_008337055.1:245290-339064 GCF_000622305.1 Nannospalax galili
AGGAAGAAGGACAAAGAGCGACCGTGTGGCCGGTTAGCTCAGTTGGTTAGAGCGTGGTGCTAATAACGCCAAGGTCGCGGGTTCGATCCCCGTACGGGCCATGTGGTATTCTCATTTTAAATGTACAGAGTCTGCAATTAAACAAACAAAACAAAAACAAAAACCCCAAAACCAAACAAAAAACAAAAACGAGCAAACAAAATAACAAGCCTGAAAGAGAAGAGAAGCTCGAATTTACATCTATTCTTCTAGAACTGCCATCTAAGGCATACACCCTCAAGGTCATCATCTCCTTTGACAGACCCTATAACTGCAGTCTGTCTGTGGTTTAGTGTCCTGGGACATGCATGTGGAACCCAGAACCCAGGAGGAAACCAGCCTGGAAGCAGAGTGAAAAAGAGCAGTTTCCACCATTGCACATCCGGTGTCCATCGCCCAGCCACACAGTCTCCCCAGATGGGTTTCCACCTCTGCACCCACTTGCTTCCTGCAGAGCTGTGTGGAGCAGGAGATGGCTAGGCAAGGCCTCCCAGGGCAACCCCGGTCCTTGGCTCTGCCTCTTCCTTTGCTCCCTCTCCTTCCTTCTCACACTTGACTCTAGAGATACTGGACCAAGGAATGTCTCTCAGAACACCAAGCCTTTCACTCATGACTGTCCAGCTGCTTCCTGAGGCCCAGACCATCCTCTGGGAGAAATCTGCCCTGACAGTTTTCTGAGGTGGAGTTCTGTCCCTCTAGAGCTCCTACAGAGCCAGGCACTGCTTTGACATGAATGCAGGTGTCCTGGTGTCCTGGTGGTCTTCCTCATTGTAGTATAAAAGGCAAATATCGAGATGATTGTAATGCAATTTTTAAAAAACATCAAACATTAGTCTGTTCCTTCAAACAGTATAAAACATTTTACAAGGAATTCTAATGTTTTAATCACCCCTCCCCACCCTATAAAAACTTTTATGACAAAAAAATTCTACTTTCTGACCGCCCCTAACACACTCTATACAACTTTTTGTTATGAAAGAAAATAAAAAAAGAGCCCTGGTTCATTCCAGGAGTTGATGGTCTGGCAGTAGGGTGGGGGATGAGCCCTTCCCCCTCCTTCTACCCTGCCCCCCTTCCCCTTTTCTTCTTTTGAACTAATTCTTAGCCAACTGGGAAAGACTGTGAGGTCGGACCCCAGTCGATGGGAAAAGACAGTACTACTGCATTAGGGTTAGGATAAATGCTTGCCATATGCCATATGTGGTTGTCTCTCCCTCTCTCTGTTGTGAGTAGTGCAGCCTTCTGAGCACTTGCCTTACCGAGATGCTTTAACTGGAGTGGTGGCGGTCTCTGCCTTTGTGACCCTGAACATACTTGTAACACAGTGTTAAAACTCTACACAGTAAATCTGATGAGTGTGCAGACAGAAAGAAGTGTGTCTTTGGGCTCACAAGTAGGAGGCAGGCTTTCCCTAAACAGTGTCTTTAGGGCAGATAAGCAGTAAATGGCAATCCACTTCTCTGAGTGTCCCTGAGGCTCAAAGTGGCCCTAAATGCTCCAGAACTGTGATGGCGGTGGAGGGCAGAGCATGGCCAATACATACAGTCAGGGAAATCCGCTGAGTGATGGGAATTCCCACTCCTGTAGTCGATAAGAGTGAGCCCTCTCCATACCAGAGCATCAAAGGGACCGCTGTAGAGATTCTCAGAAGCTGAGTGATCAGAGCAAGTTATAATGGATGTTTCTAGAAGTACTGTTTATGGAATCTTAGCTTTCTGCTGACACATGCAGAAGAAAAGCAGTCAGGGCCTTCTGTAGTGGAATTTCAGTTTGCAGGCCGCAGTAACCATCCAGGGAAGGCAGCTTGGCGGTCAGCTCATACTCCAGTCCTGACCTGAGGATCTCAAGACAGAACCATGTATTAATGTATAGTGTCTATCTAGCATCTATATATCTGCCTATGTATCTATGATCTATCTATCTATCTATCTATCTATCTATCTATCTATCTATCTATCTATCATCATCTAGTCTATCTAAAGCATCTATCAATCTCTTTACCTTACTGTGGAGGGAAATACTTCTGGAGTGAATCTCCTGTTTTGCGTCCTTGGATGTCTGAGTGTCTAGCATTGATGGATTGTTTAGCTTGTCAATTTTGTTTTTAAAAAGGCAGGGGAAAACATCGCTGTTTCGAACCGGGGACTTCTCGCGTGTGAGGCGAGCGTGATAACCACTACACTACGGAAACACCTTCTGAAGGGTGGGGGCTCTGGTTTTACATCCAAGACAGACATTGTGCTCCTGCGAAGGTGCCACGCACACCGTGCACATACACATTGACTGAGAGAACAGCCAACAGCAAAGCCAAACCGCAGACGAAACCCAGGAAGAGTAAGAGGCCAGAAGGTGGTCCAGGGACAGATTGAGATGCGCCCTGGGCGGCGCTGCCTGGAGAGCGCGGGGAGGAAGAGGCGGCGCAGATGCGGGAATTCCCGCCTAAGACCCACGGCGCAGTGCAGGAGAATCGCACGTGGAAAACACACGAGGGGAGGAGGACGGGAACACGACGCCCGAGACGCCCTGAAAGAACCCGGTAGGAGCGGCAGGTGCTTCACGACTGGTTGCGACGTTTGAGGAAAAGGTTGTCAGTTTCCACAGAGCCTAGAAATGGGAAGCCGGGCCTAGTGGGAAGGGGAGCCACGCCCCGAGATGCCGAAGGTGGAGCTTGGTCCCCGCGGGGCTCCAGAGCAGAGCAGGGGAGGAGATGGAGCAGGAGGAGAGTCCAGAGAGGCGGCGAGGTCCTCCCTGTGCGGACGCAGTGCGGAGGTTTGAGGGGAAATCTCCACCTGTTGGCGCAGAAGGGATTGTGATTCGGTGTGTGGAAGACTCAGCTGAGTCGTTTATACGCACGTGTGAAATGAACCAGACAGTGGGCGGGTGAGCTGGAGCAGAGCAAAAGGCAGGAGATGCATCCCCACAGAACCTCTGGTTCATTAAGTAAAAGTCCGCAAGAAGTTCCCAACCAGGTTCAAGGCCAAGGACGGAAGCTGGAGGATGTGGGCGTCGATCCCACTACCTCTCGCATGCTAAGCGAGCGCTCTACCACTTGAGCTAATCCCCCTTCCTACCACAGTTGAGCTCCTTTATTGACTGTGCAGTCGGTACTGGTCCACACCGTTATCTGCTGCGTCCAGGGTCCAGGGTGCACTGACTGTCAAGATCCGAAAGGCAGAGCCCAGTGTCCCCTCATCTCCTTTTCCTCAAAAGCCCCAGGGCAGAGCTCAAAGGGATTTCTCTGCAAGACGAAGAGAAAGGGAGCCAGAAGAAAGTGGGCGCTGGCAAACTTTGGTGTCACCAAATTCCATGAGGCAGGAGCATGGGCAGGGCTGCACTTGCTCGACATAGGGGGAATTGTCTTTGTTGTGGCCTACACGCTGAAAGAGGGTGGTGGTGCTCAAGGGAGACCGAGGATTAGAAACAAAACCAAAAGGATCACTGTTTCCGCCCGGTTTCGAACCGGGGACCTCTCGCGTGTTAGGCGAGCGTGATGACCACTACACTACGGAAACAGCCATGAAAAATGCTCTCTCCTTGATTGTGAATATTCATTCTGGTCTTGTCTGGCACGCATGATGCCTATACATGCCTATACATATCGTGGACCTGTTAATCAAGGTAATCAAGGCAATAAAGGTCCCACAGCATCCCCCACCCTTGGTGACCCCCGCACTACTCTCCAGTTTCATTCTGAGATTCCACATTTTAAGTAAAACGCGGGTTTCACGTTTCTGTGGCCGTTTTACCTCTCTCAGCCCCGTGTCCTCAGCTTCATGCCAGTTGTTGCAAGTGCGGGGACTCTGTACACTGCAAATAGCGATCCGTGTGTCTACTGCTTCTTCATCCTGTGCTTAATTCTGAATCCTGTTTATTGGGAGTAATTCTGCTGAGCCGAGGCTCTACTACGCTGATCCATTACTGTGGCTATGTGCCCAGTAGTGCTAAAGCTCTGTGGCTCTATTTTTTATTTCTATAGGATTTGCCATACTAATTTACATAGAGGGGGAGAGCATCCTCTCCCCCCAACACCTCAACACCCACTCTGTTCTCTCATTGAGTTCGGCCTTCTGAGGGGAATGAGGTGAGCCTCATTGTGGCTTTGATTTGCATTTCCCTGGTGACAGCTTATATTGGCTACATTTTCACAGACCTGGTTCCAATCCTCTACCCATTCCATCAGGTTTTTCCTGGCTATGGAGCTGTTTGTGATTCTTAGGTTTTTGGACCCCGAAGGCCGCCTCCTCACTGTGCTGACTATCTCCACCGGGTAGAAGCCTGTGGCTTCCAGCGACCTCTGTGTTTGTCTTTGCTTTTGTAGCTGGTCCTTCTGATACGCATCAGAACTCACAGCCAGACTGACCACAGCACGTTCTCCTGCATCTTGTAGCAAGTGTATGCTTTCAGGTCTCACACTGAAGTCTTTAATCCTCTTGCTATTTGCATGTGTGTGAGTAATGGACCCAATTGCATTCTTGTGCATGTATATATCTAGTGAGTTATCACTTTCTTTTTCTAGTCTGTCCTAGTATTTTTTTCCTTCAGAGATTTTTTGGTTTTGTTTTTTCTTTTTGCTTTGTGTTTAAAGCATTTACTTATTTTAGGTATGTGTGCATGCCTGAGTGTATGTATGTAGACCACTTGTGTGCATTGTCCATGGATGCCAGAAGGGGGCATCGGATGCTAGGAAATGAATCCTCATCCTCTGGAAGAGCAGTAACTGTTCTTAAATACTGGGCAATCTCTCCAACCCATTTTGGTTTTGGTTTATGAGACAAAGTTTCACCTTGTAGCTGAGGCCGGCATGGAACTCACTACATAGCCCATGTTGAACTCCACTCAGTTCTGGTCAGCCTCCTGAGTCCTGTGGGATTGCAGGCATGAGCCACCCCACCCAGCTGTGTCTTAAATTGAATATGGGTACTTAGATTCATTTCTGGACTCTGTCCCATTTTGTTGGTCTACATGTGTCTTTTTTTTGCCCTCATTTTAATTTTGAGTATCTTGCCTGCATGTATATAAAAGTACCTGTGTCATGCAATGCTGGCATCAGATATCCTGGAACTGGAGTCATGAATGATCATTAGCCATCATGTGGGTTCTGGGAAAATCTGCGAGAGAAGCCAGTGCTCTTAACCACTGAGCCATCTCTCTAGCCCCCTCACAATGTTTTTAATACCAGTACCATACTCTCTAGATTACTATAGCTTTGTGATGTATGTATTTTTAGCTGATAGTATGATGAAATTGCTTTCATTATCTGGAGTCTTTGGTTGTTTCCATGATTTCTCTTGTCAGTATTCTGTTTTTCAGCATGCAGCCCTTTCACCTGATTATTTCTTTTCTTTTTGTAGCTATTATAGTGAATTTTCTGTCTTTTTGTCATCGTAAGTAGATTCTTTTCTGTACTATTGTAAATGGACCTTTCTGTCTTCTCTCTTTGTAGCTATTGTACGTGAATTTTTATGTCTTTTTGTGGCTACTGTAAATGGATTTTTTTTTTTGTCTTTTTGAGACAGGGTCTCCTTGTAGCCCCAGCTGTCCTGGAACTCACTGTGTAGACCAGGCTGGCCTCGAACTCACAGAGATCCGCCTGCCTCTGCCTCCCTATTACTGGGATTAAAGGCTGCGCCACCACGCCCAGCTTGTAAATGGAATTTTTAAAAATCCTTTTCGCATACCTTGTTCTAACATGCTAGCATGTCCTAGAAATGCTAGGACAAGGGGCTGATGCTGCAGCTAACTTAATCTGTTGGTTCTGCAATGTTTGGGGGTCCTCATTCCATACTTGGAGTTGACATTCAACCAGCGTGCACTTGAACTGTCTAAACACAAATATTTGTGTGCTGGTCTCCTGTGTCTGTTACGAATTCTTTTGTTGAGGAGACCAAGAACCTGGTCAGAAAGGGAGCTGGCCTCCCTCATTGGCTTCCCCTATTCCACCATACAGATCTGCATTCCAAGAACTAGGGAGACTGAGGCAGGAGGAGCTGAAGTTTGAGATCAGTCTGGGCTTCACAGTGAGACCCTGTCCAAAAATAAATGGAACCACAAAAATAAGAAAATAATGATCTCAATTGGCTTTATTTCCAATTTAAGGACAATTAGCACATTGTTCTATAAAACAGAATTAGTTTTTTGGCATGGAGAATTGGGGCACATTCAAGGCCAGCTTGGTCTACACTGCCAGTTCCTAGGACAATTTGGAATACTGCATTACATTAATCTAAAAAAAAAAAGAAGAAATGAAAAGTTAAAATAAGAAGGGTACATGTTTCCCTGAGCTTTTAAGTTGAATGCAACAACCTTGCTTGCTTTTCAATTAGGATATTGGTGGAGCTTTAACTTCCAAATCTGAAAGTTCTAGTGTGGGTATTCAAGATGGATTCATTTGTGTGTGTGCAAACTTAGTTCATCAAGAAGGAAATGATGTCAATAGAGACATCCAGAAATGTACATTTCCACAGTTCTCTCACAAACAGGTTTAAGGATGCAACCAGAGGTTTGTTCACTTTTCAGGAGAATCAAAATTATTTCCTTCTCGCCAGGCATAGTGGTGCACAACTTTAATCCCAGCACTCGGGAGGCAAGAGCAGGCAGATCTCTGTGAGACTAAGGCCATCCTGGTCTATATAGTGAGTTCCAGTCCAGCTGGGGCTGCAGGAAGACCCTATCTCAAAAACAAACAAAAATCCATCATAAAACTGAGGTGAGGCTAGGAAGGGGGTGAGGCTAGACCACAGGGCTATGTACAGTGGAGGTGAGGTGGGGAAGGGGGGTCAGAAACAGAGGGCTTGGAGAATTGGGGTCACTTGTCACCTTTGCTAAACATGACAGTCTAAGAAGGAGTAATGTCATCTTTAGCCAGCCTCTAAGGTACAAAGACGAGAGGCATGAAGCAGGTCTGGGGACAGAACAGTGGGTCTAAAGCAGGGTGCAGGGTAACAGGGGAGGCTGCATTTTATTACGGGTTATCACCACTCAGTAGGTGACACCTAGTTTCCCTCTGCAATTTCAGGCTGAAGAGCGGATTGATCTGGTATCTCCCAAGAAATGGGGAAGTAACTTCAGGACTGTCAACATCCAGGGAATGTTCAGAGGTCCTGCTGTTCAGATGGTCCATTGTCAACAGGTGAGGCAGTGACTGCCTATGAGACATCCCAAGATGGAGCGAGGTGTAATTGTAACAGGAGGTCTGGTGCTGAGCCTCTGAAAGCAGAAGAGAGCGTCAATGCACATGAACAGATGCTCTGACCCTCCTCAGGCCACAAGAGAATTATTAAAAGATGCTAGTGGGCTGCCTGAGTGGTGTCACTGACCTCTGGATTTCGACCCAGGAGCATGTCTCCTCTTCCAAGCTTTTAAAGAAAACGTGAGCTATGCTGTTCTACAAGGCCACAAAGCAGCCAGAAGAGAGCAGACCCTCCTTGCAGACCTGAGCTTTGGTCTCCCTTCCTGGGCTAGGTGCACCTCAGTGATCTTCTTAAGACAAGGCATGTGTACCTCTTTAAGGACAAGTCCCAAGAGTCCATGACCCAACTCCTACTGTGGGAGTCCAGAAGGCAGGCCTAGAATGAGCATGGAGCACAGTAGGGTGGAGACCCACAGTAATTGACAGGTAGGTCAAGTGCGGCTTGTTCCCCCAGCTGATCCCACTTCAGCCCGCAGTGACTGGACAGAAACTCACTACAGCAGCCTCTTCCCTCAGGAGGCTCTCATCCCTCAGGAGGCTCTCATCCCTCAGGAGGCTCTCTTCCCTCAGGAGGCTCTCTTCCCTCAGGAGGCTCTCATCCCTCAGGAGGCTCTCATCTCTCAGGAGCACCCATTGTGTGCGGGCTGCCTTCCCTCTTAAGCCTCTCTGATGGGTATGACGCTACTGCAGCTTGTTTCCACATGAACGTGAACAGAGAAAATCTAGGGAGACCAGCTGCTGGTTTTGTGTTCGTTATTGGGGGTACCGTTAAAACAAAGCCAAGAGTTCTTAAATGAACTTTTCATGCAAAATAGGGGGGACAGTCTATTGGTAGACTTGAGCCAGATTCTTCTTTTCCCTTGTAAACCTTTCTAGACCCTCTCACCTTTCCCACCCACCAAAGTCTCAGTTTGCAGTGATCTAATACAGGCTATAATGGCGTTTGACGAGGAATTTCTCAGAAATAAGCTAAAGATTTTCTTTTTATCAGTAGATTACACATACTAGAACACAAGTCTTTTCAGAAAACGGGGAAGCTTAAAAGTTAGGATTGATGCCAGGGCCATGTTCATGCTGGGTAAGTACTCTCCCCAAAGCTGTATCCAAAGCCCAGCCTGAAGTCCTCTGGTCCAGAGCCAGGCACACCGTCCACTGCACCACCAGCCCTCCTTATGTGGTTCTCTCCTGAAGTATCATCAGCTGAACTGGTCTTTATGAGGTTCCTAAACTTTCATATGATCAACCTTCTCCATGTGTTCATACCCACTGGCCTCCCTCCCATTCATCTGCCCTTCCCTGGCCCCCAGCTTCCCAGCTGAGAGAACACAGACCTCCTTTTTAAAACCTTTTTCATTTACTTATTGGGGAAGGGGCCACTGCATGTGTGGAAGTCAGAGAACCGTGGGACTTGATTCTCTCCTTCCACCATGTGGTTTCCAGGGACCAAAATCACATCAACAGGCTTGGTAGCAGGTGCCTTTACCTGAGGCTGAGTCTTGCTGGCCCTCAACCATCAATCTTGGAGCCTCAGTTCAATTTTCTGACAACTTCGACCCCTTAACCTCACTAGGAGGAAACTGGAATGAGCATATTTGAAGATTTTTAGAGTTTTAATATCCAGAAAAGAAACCAGGACTCAGACTTGTGTGAACAAATGGAATAACTGAATCGGTGTGGTGGCACCTGCCTGGTATCTGACCATAGGAGGCTGAGGGGGGAATGCTGTGAGTTAGACCATCCTGGGTTAGACAGGGAAGTCCAAGTCAAACAGGGCTGCACAGACCCTATCTCAAAATCAGTAAATAAGCAACAGAAAACACCCTGATCTGCTAGTCATTCTCTCTGGATCAGTTTGTGTTCCTTCCTGCCCTGTGGCAGAGGGCTCGCTACAGTTGTGATGTTCCTCACACTGCCGCAAGCTGCTGCTTGTTCGGCCGTCTCCCGTTCCACTGGACGTCCCTCAGGGCAGCGCTCTCACATCTGCAGCCAACCATATTAAACATCTGCATGAGTGATGGACAAGTAACAAATGTCTGCAGCATCAGGGCTCACTTGTGGCAAAGGTGGCTCACAGGAGAGCTGTCCTATACTATCCCCAGCCAGACGTTCATATGGAAGAGCAGTGGCCACCTTGGACGGGGTGGCGTTCTGATTCTTGAATAGGCTTTTAGTTCCTCTGTGTGGCTGTGCTGCTGCCTGATACAGAATTTCATTTCTGATTTTAGGATTCCCCCCATTTTTTATTGAAATGGCTGTTATATCTTTGGGGGCAGAGTTGGGGCTGGGTGTGTCAGTTAATGACGATGCTGACAGTCAGCGGGGCCAGCTCCAGCTGGTAGAGAAGCAGTTCTCCCAGGTGAAGGCAGCACCCAGTACACCAATGGAGAGGAAAGCTTGCTGGCACAGACAGAAAGGCCTTTCCCACCACCCGTGCCACCGGTGTGAACTTCTCATGAAGCCAGTAGTCAGAAGCAGTTAGGGTACGGGGCTTACAGGATTTGTGAAAGAGCCCACAGACCAGGCCCTAGGAAGCTGTCAGCAATAGCTCCAAGTGTTAAAACCAGGAAATGGAGATCCTGAGGAACAGCAGACAGACCTCTCCCCCTTGCAGCTCTGCAAGCCAAGGCCATGTTCTGTAGTGTAATTCCCTCACACTGTGAGGTCTGTACCGCGCTCCTCATCTGCCTTGAGGACACCCAGGAGTGATGACTCAAACTGTCTTCAGAGCTGTCACGGGTCCACCTCCTCCACAGCTAGGATATAGAGGTTGGAAATAAAATCACTTTCCTGCTGGAAAGGAGGAATGCTGTACCCCACTTCTCCAGACCTAAAGTAAAATGAGAGTGCCCTCTCTCACACGGCACACCAGGCCAGTTAGGTTTCCAGACAACCACACAGAAGTTAATCCACAGCTGTGTGGCATATTGAGAATCAGCAGTGATGGGAACCAAAGTCCTGGTGCACCACACACAACCACCTAAGTCAGGTCATCTAAGTGTGGCTGTGACACCCACCCCACAGATGCTGTGAGACATAAACAAGCTAGCTCCCTCACCTCTGATGTCCAAGGCAGGCAGTCACAGTGCCCAGACCTTAAGGCACTTGACAGCGGGCTCCACCTTCCTCCGCAGGGCAAGGCAGGAGCCCTAAATTCCAACTTTAGAAATCAGTTTTCTGTGAATTGAAATCTCATCGTCCCCAGGCTTGTTAAAGCATCAACAGTAATAGCTGGCATTTTCTTCTCCCTTTTGGTTTGGGTATTTAGTGTGCATGTGGGGTCAGAGGACAACTTGCAGGAGTCAGCTCTCTCCTTTCACTATGTGGGTCCTGGGGACAGAACTCAGGGTGGCAAACACTTATACCAGCAGAGCCATCTCACCAGCCCCACAGCTGCTGTTTTCAATGTTTTACTATCACGCTCTGTTCATTCTCTGTGTAACCACAGATTGATCAATGTCTTCTTAGTTTTCACTCTCTGCTCTTACTATTGTTCATGGAGACTTGTGGAGAGAGTGGGTTTAGAAACAGACCCAAGTAAAGATCTTAACTCTGCCTTTTTTTCTATGTGAGCTCCAGCCAGCAGCACTCCAGCCATGCCATTGTTACTCTGTAACAAGGTAGCACTGTCCAAGTTGGTTGTGCAATTAAAAGTCACAAGTAAAGTGCAGGACAGATATTTAGCTTTTCATAAAACAAAGTCATTGATAACAGCATCTTACTTCTTCCCACAGTAACTCAAAGATTTGCTGAATGTTTATTTACCAAACAAATGGAGAACCCTTAGAAGTCAAATGAAGTTCGATCTCATTCTTTGTACCATTTACCAGAGCAACAGACAGTAAGTGTCCATGAATCGGCAGGAGTGTCACTCCAGAACAGTGCTCACGCGCCACGGAAGCAGAGCAGCTACCTTTGCAGAAGTCAGCATGGCCTCAGCATTGCTCTAA
The DNA here is from genome assembly GCF_000622305.1 of Nannospalax galili. NCBI lineage: Eukaryota > Metazoa > Chordata > Mammalia > Rodentia > Spalacidae > Nannospalax > Nannospalax galili. The sequence continues at coordinate 256,466 of NW_008337055.1, forward strand.
TCTTGAAGGAGAATGCACTTGACCTTGTGAGGGGTGGGGGGTGGGGGGTGTGACTGGAAAGGCAGATAGAAGGATCCATGAAGAGCTAATGCACAGGTAGAAACTCATTTTTTCAACAACTGGTAGTGAATTTCTTGTCTCTCCCACCACACGCTTACGTACAAATGACATATGCCAAACAGTGCAACACTTTAGAAGACAGGGTTCATGCTACTTATAAACATCTTTTCAAGGTAACGAATTTATACTGCAGACAAAAGGAAGACTAAATACATTTTGGGATGGTGAAGCTGGGCTTGGTGGCAATGGCCTGTAATCCCAGCTACTTGGGAGACTGAATCAGGAGGATTGCAAGGCCAAGGCTTGCCAGGCCTACAGAGGGAGTCTGAGGCCAGCCTGAGCAACTTAGTGAAGCCTATATCAACATAAAGAGACAAGTGCTGGGTCACTAGTTGAGTAGCACATGTGGTCTGGAATCCAACCCAATGACTTCCATCTAGAAACTGAAAGCATATAAAAGTAATTCTTTTATTTTCTATAAATATATTCAGAAGCTCTTAACCCAGTCCGAATCCACTAAACCAACAACTCTCCATTTCTTCTAAGTACAAAGGATGTTGTTGCTGTCCTGATCAATGCCGATCATTCTAAAAGGTGCGTGGACTAGCGGTCCTCACTTGGGAAAGTAAGGCCGTTCCTGGAGCCAGAGAATAGGATTACCAGGAAAAGAGGCCAGTGACCAAGAAAAACAAGATCCAACCAGCAACTGTGGTAGCACTGTAAGGTCCTCAGCCAGGCACTGCGGGATTTGGTCCACTGCAGTAGAGGCTGCCCACACAACTTCCATTTCTGGACTTTCACCAGACTCTTGGTCTGAGGAACACAGGAAACATCTGAGCAATTAGTTACACTCTGCAGGAGATAAACCAGAACACAGCAGGGCTAGTAGGTACATGGGGCTTCCTCTTCCATCAGGAGTCCCTGCCCAGCTACGGTTCCTCTTTGCCCTCTGCAGGCGGTGGGGCGCCAAAGATCCTGGCAAGAAGCCCTCGGTTGGAGCGGGCCTGGTCCTGTGCAGTCGCCAGGCGGGCTCGTTCCCGCCCTCCTGGCCGTGCTGCCTTCCGGGCCCTCAGCTCCTGCTCAGTGGGGCGCTGAGCAAATGCCCAGGAGCCTTTCGGGCGGGCAGGATCCCCATCAGTAGCAAGGAAGCGTTGTCCCCGGTCTACACTTCGAAGATAGAAGTCAGTCTCTCGCTTTGCCTGGGCGACCTCTGCTCTTAGGCGCTGCCGGCGCACCTGGCGCTCAAAGGCAAGGTGTTCGCTGAGGTGGGACCAAGTAAAGCGATGCAAATACTGTGGGCAGGAAAATAAAAACAGGTCAGGATACGGAAGAGCAAAAGAGTGAAGAAACTGGGAGCTGAAGAGAACCATTTCAACTCATGGGGATGGAGGGCACGGAAGTGTGGCAGAAAAGGCTAAGTCCTCACCTTGAGGTTCCACAGATCATAACGGAAGGGGCTGCGCCTGCGGGCGCCCATAGGTGTGTTGTGTAGACTGGCCGCCACCCGCTTGGCTACGCGCTTGTCCCGGAACTCCACCCAGCCTTCAGTATAGTCCTTGCTGTATTTGGAGCCTTTCTTCCCTCCCGAGGCCGCTGCTGCTTTCTTCTTTTTGCGTTTGACAAACCGGTCTGCAAGCCAAAGAGATCATCCGGGTCAAGGAGGTCGAGGCAGCATCTCTGGGGCACACCTCGTCTGGCCACAATGGACACACCTGTCAGCCGAGGGGCCACCTTACAGTCGCTGGTGAAGAGAAAACCCTGTGTAGGGTGCAGCTTCTCCTCTAACGCACGCCTTTCTTCAAATGACAACTCCCTGGACACGACCCAAGATCCGCACCGGCCGCCACCCCCAGTTCGTCAGTGCGTGTAAAGAGGTGACAGAGGTCGGGAAGTCTAGCCAAGCATCGTTTCAGGGATAACTTAGCACCTAATGCACACTCGCTAACACCCCCCCCCATGCTCCCCTCCCCGCTCCGGAGGGAACAAGTAGGGAGCCCTCCGTAAGCCTCTACCAGGCCCCGCACTTACCCTCTGCCTGGAAGAACACGCGCCCCACTTCCCCGTAGGCGCTGAGCAGGTTGCGGACTTGCAGAGGCCGGAAGCGCGGCGGGACGTGGCCCAGGTACACGATTCCCGGTACCACCCTCTTCTTGCTGCTGCGGGCCACGTCCCCCGCGTCCCCCGGGTCCCCAGGATCCTCCGCGTCCTCGGGCTCCTCCGCGTCTCCCGGCTCCGCACTCCACTCTGTAGCTGCTCGCGCGTCTCCCTCCATCGCCGCCTCCGACTCCAAGGCTTCCACGATGGCGGATGAGTGCTGCACGACAGCCGTAAAGCTGCCGGCGTCGGATGACGCACATCCTGTGCGCCGGTCTGCGGTGAGGGGCGTGGCCAGGGCTCTGATGAGCGACTGGAAGAGCGAGGGGGGCGGAATGGGGGGGCGCCTTTAATAACATTGTAATTGAGTGTGAATATTTAAATTTAGGCGCTGTTTGGCCTCGGTGGGCTAATTTCTGTTACGCTTTGATGGAATCAGACGAGCGCTCCGCTCGCGCAGCCGCACAACAGCCGCCAGGGGGCGCCATCCCCACGCCGCCGGGTTACCTGCTCGCGAACCCCACCGGCCAGTTCTCGCGTGGTCAGAGCGGCGCACCGAGCCCTGGGGCCCGACGTCACATCCACCCATCAGCGAGCACACTCGAAGGACAGAGCAGGCGAGCCTCCGTAGAGGGTCCAGCCTTGGCTGTCTGAGCTCTAGTGGGCGGGTTTCCTAGCTCACTGTAGACCTCCTGGACTCTTCTGAAGGGGAGGCTGACGTCAGAGGGCCACAGAGAATGACGTCATGGAGCTGGGGTGGGGGCGCGAGGGAATCTTGTGGTAGCCACACCCTGTGCGCTTGGAATAACTAATGTGCAGGCCACTGTCAGCTGGACGAAGGAGAGTTGCAGTCCAGACTGGGCTACTTGAGAACCGTTAATGAGGGTGCAAAGTCATGGTGTGGTGTGGATTCAGATGACATTGATTACTGCAGCTTATGACCTCTTCAAAAGGTAACTCCTTCGAGCCGGATTCGAACCAGCGACCTAAGGATGACCACGACAAACACCTACAGTCCTCCGCTCTACCAACTGAGCTATCGAAGGGAGTTAGAGAGATACAACCCTTGGGATTCATTAAATCACCCAGAAGTTTGTTTTGTCCCACTCCAGTTTATTTGAAAAACACAACTACAGGGAAGTGATTTAAGGAACTAGAAAAGTCTAGGATTGACCTCATTAGTAAAACTACAAGTGTTATTGTAGTCTATCAAGAGGTGCTTGTTAGGCAAGGAAGGCAGCATACCTAAAAAGTGGAGTAAGTTTGAGCTGTGAGGGTTATTGGCCCCACTACAGTGGTGTAAGAGAACATGGGCCACTGAGTTCAACACAAAGGCCTCTCAAGTTTTGTGTCTAGTGCATTTGTGCCTATCCTTGGTTTTCCTCACTCTTCGGAAAGAACAAGCCGTGTTTCCCTTGTGAACTCTGCTTTAGGATGAGTCTTGAACCCTGTGGTCTATCTACGCTATCACTATCACTTTTGTTCACTTTGATAGAGACGAGGCGCTCAGTAGACTGGTCAGCACAGCAGGGCCTATAGATGTTGAGCAAGAGATAGCTCACGGTAGGCAGTGAGAGAAAGGGGCCCATGGCGACCATTACTAGTTGCCCACATGTTACACTGGGAATGGATGTTGAGGGGTGCTGGTGCCAGCTGGCCTTAGACGAACAGCACCTGAAAGGGGGAGTAAGGATGAAAGAAAAACAAGAGACAAAAGATATTTGAGAGAACTGTCAGTAGAGCCTGCAGCCCCAGTTTATTTTAGCTCATTGTTTTTATACAGTAGAACATCAGAGATCGCCACCGTTGCTTAACTCAATTAGCTTCAACAGCTGTTTTCATTCCTCCTGACTTGGAAGAACAATTCGGTACTGGTATGCAAAATACAAACTCTTGAGTCAAGGTGAAAGGTTATAAAGTAAACAAGCCAGCCTGCCTAGCCATAGCTCAATGTACATAATGGCTGTGCTTATACTAATAGCTCGCAACAGAGGGGAAACTGGAATGAAGGGGTTAAAACAGTGCCGCCAGGAGTACTGGGGGCCAGATGCTGCAACTGGGTATCAGACAGTCAAGTGGCTTGGTAACCGAAACCTCGAAGAAGCAACGCTGTGACGTCAGGAGGCTGACTGGCTTCCAGTCCTTTCCCCTTGGGGAAACATGCTCGGCACAGTTGCCCCATATATTCTTGTTTTCAGTACGTTGTCTAATGCAGCCAGTTGTAATAGACTAAGCTGCCCCAAGGATGGCTTTTAACAAGCTTGTCCCCTTACTGGAAAGAGACCCTGCCACAAAGAAGTAACTCCGACCACCGCCGTGAGGTGGTCAAGGTCCTTAATTAAGCCACTCAGAGATGGATAGCGGGCCTCAGCCATCCCTAACTGTGTAGTCAACACATGAACAGTGCAAGATGATCCGGCCGGTTCCGGTCGCCTAAACACCAGCTATTTCATAAATCAGTAGAGAACCCGCTCTGCGTCCCTTTGATAGCTCAGTTGGTAGACCGGAGAACTGTAGGTCTCTGTTTCCGGCCAACCTTAGGTTGCTGGTTTGAGTCCAGCTCGAAAAATAAGTGTTTTGACGGTAATTGTTAACCCGAAACTAATGTAGTTCATGTGCATGTAGTATACTTAGTTCTTGTGCATGTTTTATGCTTAGCATAAAGCCACAATCGCGTGCGAGCGAGTCTTGCGTGCTTTTTTGAAATTGTGAAACTCGTACCTGAAAGCTCCCCCCCACCACCCCCCACCCGGGGATTATCTCACCTGGAGTCCCTCGACCGCGTCTCGCTGTCCAGTGACAAATCCAGGGTTTCCTCCCTCCTCCACTGAGTGACACCCCCCCCACCCCCCGCCCCAGACCACAGACCACAGGCAGCGTGGGCCGAGTTAACGGCGCCCCTGACCTGTGCAGAGCCCCGGGCGCCCGGCTCCAAGGCCGCCTTCTCACTACGTGAGGGTGTCTGCGCCACGGCCTGTGGCCCGCGCTCTATAGGCACTTCCCTGGAGGATTCCGAGTCCCTTTCAAGCACACCCCAAGCAAACGTCGCTCCCCACACCCCACACAGCCAGCCAGAGTCAGCCCCTCTGCACCGCGAGCGCACGCAGCCCAGATGCGTTCTGCGCCTCCTCCCGGCTGGGGATGGAGACCCGGCATGGGGACGCGGGAGGGGAACAGGGGTGGAGACGTCTGTCAGGAAGGGGACGCCGTGGGACCCGCGGCGCATCCCGCCCCGGCGCTGTGGCGGGAGGATGGAGGCCGCGCCTCTGTGTCTCCGCCCCGCTCTGTTTGTGCTGCTATGCTCGCTCGGTGACTTTCCGGTGCTCCCCCGCGGTCCCTGCTCCTTCTGGCCTCCCTCAGACCCCGCCTCTCCCTGCAGCTCTGCTCCTGGCAGAACTCTGGACCTTGGCGGCCACCTCGCGCTGCGGGAGTTGCCGCCTCCAGCCATCAGTTTGTCCAGCACCTGTGACTACAGACCCCGGTGAAGAAAACCTCTCGTGGGCTCCCCGCTGGGGCGCAGAAACAGACACCCCAAACCACAATGCAAGGGGAGAGCGGCTAGCCAGTCGCCAAACGCACTAGTTGTCATGGGGAGGGGTCCTTTCTGTAGGATGAGGTCCAGAGCCGGGATGGAGGGGTCACCTAAGGGTCACAGCCCAAGAGGAGTCCCCAGAAGGCCAGGACTGGAGCGCTGGCCGGAACTCGCTCACTAGGATCGTTGCACCCAGTCAAGATTTCAGTGGAAAAGTAAACTTTGGATAAATTGTATGTGGGAAGGCAGCAAGTGCGGCCTAGAAACAGCAGCAGAGACCCGGCATCTGAGCAGGAGGCTGATCGGAAGGGAGGGGCTCCTGCCTTCCAAGCTGGAAGCTACTAACTCCTCGTTCCTTTGGAAACTAATTTCCTCTTGCAGCCAGCCCCAGTGAGTTCACCTCCACAAGCTCCGGGGCAGAGCAGGTATCAGGACGTCCGTGTGCGTGCTTCTTCTCCAGGAGAGAACTTTAATTTTAATGTGGTCTTTTATAGACGAACATCGGAAACATTTTCCGTAAATGTTATATGAGCCCTATTGCCAGAAACCGTTTAATAATTGCCAGCCATAGCATAAAAGAAAAACTTAACGATCCTTTCAAAAGAAAACATGTTTTTTCGCCTCAGCCCTGCCCTGGCCCCTCGCCCTACTCAGGCAACTTCCTTATCTCGCCTAACCACATGCCTTCTTAGAAAAACCCCCTCTGCCCTACTTTGGCAACCAGCCCTTAGTGGAAAATTCCATGAGAGCCTTTCTTCTTCTTCTATCCCCGCCTTCCACTCCCCCGCCCTAACCCTGCTATAAAAATATGCTGTGTGTGCTCAATAAACGGAGCTAACACTGTCTTGCTTCCTTTCTTCGTGTTCCTTGTTTGTTCATTTCTTCTAGGACCCTCACTCGTCGTCCCACGGTAGAGGTGTCCCGCGGTTCGGGACACCCTATGCCTTTTCTAAAGAATAAACCAAAATAAAAATTATGCATCATAAACTTCAAAATTGGTAAATACCATGAACCTGGGTGGCTTCCTGAGTTTCCCACCGGTCCTCAGGCATTCGGAAGCTGAGAGCCAGCCTGGGTGCTTGTTAGGCAACATGACAGCATGATTGGAAAATGGAATGATTAAATACTGTTTGAAGTGTGCGCCTCGTGTTTTATTTGTTGGCCCCACTACAGCGCTGCAAGGGAACATGGAGCACTCAGCAACTCAAGGCATGCCAAGGCCGCTCAAGTTCTGTGTCTAGCCCTGGTTTGCCTTACTCCTCCGCAGGGAGAATCAGTGTTTCCCCTGGTGGACTTCGGAATGGTAGGCGTCATTTTCACTGTTGATAAAGGAGAGGACAGGCCAGCACCCTGGGGAAAGTGCAGCCTCGGGGGTGGCGCTGTGTTGTCTCTGAAGCTCGCAACATCTTAACTTGTCCTTAAACACTTGCATTATGACTAGGCCAATCTTAGATTTTCTAGTTCCTTAAATCAAAGATTGGAGTGTGGGCAGAACAAACTTCTGGGTGATTTAATGAATCCCAAGGGTGGCGCTCTTAGCTCCCTTCGATAGCTCAGTTGGTAGAGCGGAGGACTGTAGGTGCTTGCTAGTGGTCATCCTTAGGTCGCTGGTTCGAATCCGGCTCGAAGGAATGAGTTAATTTTTGAAAAGGTCCTGAGCTGCATTCCAGGGTTTTTAAAGAATACAGTGATCAATGATCAATGTCATCTGAATCCACACCAACTCTAGAAATCAGAAGAGAAAAGCGATCCTAAGGAACCGAGCAAGTACTCAGCCAGCTCAGCTTCCAGTGACAGAAAAATGCCCCATCCCTAATCCCCATCCCAGGTCCCCATCCCCGTTCCCCATCCCCGGTCCCCATCTCCCCGTCTCCATCCCTGGTCTGCACCCCCAGCGTGGAGGAGGCGCAGGCAGGACCCGGTCCCCTCCAACCCATGCCTAACTGCACCCGCTGAGGCCTGGGCGAGAACGCATCTGGGCTGCGTGAGCACGCGGTGCAGAGGGGCTGACTCTGGCTGGCTGTGTGGGGTGTGGGGAGCGACGTTTGCTTGGGGTGTGCTTGAAAGGGACTCGGAATCCTCCAGGGAAGTGCCTATAGAGCGCGGGCCACAGGCCGTGGCGCAGACACCCTCACGTAGTGAGAAGGCGGCCATGGAGACGGGCGCCCTGGAGTTCCGGCGCCCCTGACCTCGCCCAGCGCTGGCTGTGGTGTAGTCTGGGGGTCACTAGGTGGAGGAGGGAGGAAACCCTGGAAAGGCCTAAAAACGTAGCAACACGTCTTAAGAATGCAACTTTAAGTTTGAACTGTACGTATTTATGTGCAAACGTTCCAATTTGGACTTCTAACCTTGGCCTGATCTGTTTTTGCGCATAAAAACGCATGTCCTCCGAGCCGGATTCGAACCAGCGACCTAAGGATGTCCATGGGACGGTGACTCCTCTACAGTCCTCCGCTCTACCAACTGAGCTACCGAAGGGCACGTGCGTCTCTCTTCTAATAATAGTACATATCCTGACTATCTCTATTTTCAGGTATTGAAAATTTTAAAAGTAAATTTCTCAGACACTAAAAATATTGTATATAATGATGTTGGTAGTTTCATGAGTTTACATATATATGAAGTTTTTACTATAGATGGAGTGAATGTCCCCAGTGCCCCCGGTGCTGTTCTGATAACTGTGCCTTTCTCTCTCAAAATCATCTGGGTTGGCTGAGAAAAGGATATGGTCACAGTAAGGACAGGGTAGTTGGAGAAGAGGATCCTGGGTTGTGCACAGCAAGGTCCAAAGCATTTCTGTACCCTGGGGATTCTTCCTCCTGAAAGTCGAAACGGTGAGTTAACAACTGTCAAAACTGCAGCATGGATTCTAAGGTATTTCTCATCTTCGCTCACCTCTGAAAACCGAGAGGTTGGAAATGCAACACCTAAACTAGTGTTGCTGGAAACCCAAGCTCCCAGATGAGACGGAAATTTCAGCAGACCAAGCACCTCCAGGTTAGTCTCCCTGGAGCCCAGGGGATGGATCTGGGAACCAAAGAGTGAATCAACTCCATCCGTACACTGGTCATAGAGTCCCCGGAAAGAGTTAAAAATAGAAGGAAAAATGAGTAAGTTAGGTCCCGCAGGGAGAAAGAACCCAAGCAGTGGTGGGAATCTGGCAAGGCTGGCCGGGAGATGAACCGTAGGTTTCCACACACAGTTTCAGCATCTGAGTTTTGAAATCTCCTCTGCAGGGAGCTTCTTCCCACAGAAAGCAGTCCACTGTTTGTCAGCTCTGACTGCAATCAATAAAGAGAGGAGTAGGCTTGCAGGGCAGTCTACGGGTCAGGGGAAGTCCTGGTGCACCAGGGCCCGGCACAGGCACAGCACAGGAGCCTGCAGTCAGGTCTTGGCCTCTGCTGTAGGTGTTTTTCTTTGTTTAGCTTTCTTTGTCCTTGTCCCTTCCTTTTGTGGATACATGGTTTTATACCTCTGACTGCCTGGTATTCACCAACTAGCCCAGGTTGGCCTCCCAACGCCTGGGATTAGAGCACACTACACCCGGCTCCAGAATCGCTTACTTAAATAATAAACCACTTCCCTTAAATATCTTTCTAGCAGCTGTAACCGCGCCTCACACCGGCACCCAGGTCCAGAATAAAAGAGCAAAGACTTGTGTTCTTGTTTGTTTCTTCATCGCTGTCACAAAATACTCTGACCACTACCAACTTGGGGAGGAAAGAGTTTATTTAAATCTTACATCTCTCGGGCCACAGTTCATCGGGGAGCCCAAGGTAGGAACTCAGGGCAGGAACCTGGAGGCAGGAGCTGGAGCACAGGCCATGGAGGAAGGGGCTGCTTACTGGCTTGCTCCCCTGGCCCCTGCTCAGCCCGCTTTCTTATGCAACACAGGCCCACCTGCCCGGGGTGGCACCACGCACAGTGGGCTGGGCCCTTCGACATCACTCATCAAGAAGATGCCCCTCAGACATGGCCACAGGCCAGTCCAATAGAGGCAATTCCCCAATTGAGGCTCCCTCAACCCAGGTGTGTCAAGTTGACACTAAAGCTATCCAGCACAACTTGTTTTGTCTTTTTGCAAAGACTGGGGCTCTAAGCCTGAAAACATAAATATATCCGTGGTGGCACGGGTGCCCGAAAGGCGGATCATGGTTCAAGGTCATCTGTGACAACATAGTGAAATTAAGGCCAGCGGGGGCTACATGAGCCCTGTCTCAAAACTATTCGCTTCTCTACTTTGGAAAAATAATTTTTACACCCCCGGAAATGATACAAACGCCCCCTCGTGGCCATGCCGCCCCTTGGATGGTGAAGAACTCCAGTCAAGGCGGACATTGGAGCGCTGCTGGTCTGTAGTGACAGGAGGGTCTGCTTCTGGGTCCGCTGCATCGGCTGGAATTCTAGGGTGTGAGGATGGGTGGGCCTCACTGCTGGGACCTGGTTCTCCCTCCTGGTCGAATGCTCCATGCCACCCGGCACCTGCTTAGTAGGAAGGATCCCAGCTCAGTCCTTGCCCAGTCCCCACGCAGCTGTGGCAGGGGTCCGCGCCCTGGCCCACCTTGCCCTTTCTCCCCTGCAGAACAGGAGGAGCTGCGGGTCAACTTGCGGGGGCAGAAGTCTCCCGGGGGCTGTTCCGTCACCACCGTCCACAATCCCACACTTCTAGCTATGTTTTGCTAAGGAGCCCCGGGTGACTAAGCAGCCCAGGCTGGCCTTAAAGTGCAGGCAATCCTCCTGCTTCAGTACCCTCCCCTCCCCACCCAGTTCTGGATAACTGGACACCACACCCAGCTATGCAATCACTTTCTCAAATACCATGGGTCTCCTGCGCTTCAGTTTCTATCAACTTGCTCCAATGTCATGGAATTTCAAGTTGTTTCTAAACAAACATTAGGCTCCTATGAAGTTTCCAAAGGATGGCGGCAGGCTTGAATTTGTCTAGACATCAAAAGGGGGAAGGCTGCGCACGAGCGCACCCGGTGGGGAATTAGCTCAAATGGTAGAGCGCTCGCTTAGCATGCGAGAGGTAGCGGGATCGATGCCCGCATTCTCCAGCTGTTTTGGGACCGCGGTACCGGAGACAGCTCCAGCCAGCGGGGCTGAGAGCGTGGAGACTGCACTCACTCACGTTTTGCACACTGAGCTTCTTGTTTTTGCCAAGGGAATCTGAAAACCCACACTTCCGCTAACGGCGCTACGATTACAAAGGCTTTCCCCGAGCTCCCTGCTTAGAACAGGCTCCAGCCCCTACCATCTTAGGAGACCTTTCAAAGAGCTGTCTAACTCACCGAGCGTTGCCCTCTGGGTTTATTGTATTTCATTTTATTTTTTCCTGTTCAGAAGATTTCAATGAGAGAGAGAGAGAGAGAGAGAGAGAGAGAGAGAGAGAGAGAGAGAGATTTAGTTTTATTTTTTTTTCTAATTTTTTTTTTTTTTGTGTGTTTTTTATATTTTTTTTTTTTTTTTTTTTTATAAGATGTAAAAGAGAGAGAGAGAGAGAGAGAGAGAGAGAGAGAGAGAGAGAGAGAGAGAGAATTTTTGACCTAGAGACATAGGACGGTACAAGAAATTTCCAGGCACAAAAGCCTACAACTTCTACACTTTATCTGAAATCTTTGCCTTTTACTTCGTTATTTGATCTAATGAATATATCTCTGTAGTTAAGTCTTCATGGGTTTCTGAAATCACATTTTTGACAGCAAGATTAAAATAAAGAGATCAAAAATAATAAAATAAAATAAATAAAATAAGATGACCGACACAAAATTAGCAAATAATTCCTGCTAACTGAGCTCTCTATCTTTTTATTTAAGATGTGGAAAGTTTCCCGAGTCTGCGCGCCGCTTTGCGCAAGGCGGTGCTGATATCTGAACCCTTCCAGTTTTCCGTACGTGCGTTGGAAGGCGAGCCCGTGATCGCGGTCTTTGGAGCTGACCCCGAATTGCGTTTGTCTTTCTGGCAGTGCGGTTTGTTTTTGAGGTAGAGGCTGGTTCTGTGGCTCAGGCTGGCCAAAGCCCCTGGGTGATCCTCCTGCCTCATCCACTACTGGGATTAGTCGCTTGAGTCACTATACCAACCTCGACTGGAGAAGGACGCAGAGACCCCGGGATTGCATCCTTGTCCAGGCGCGGTGGGGGGCTGCCCGGCCCTGGCCTGCACCAGTTCCAGCTGCCTACAACCCTCTTACCACCGAGAGGCGCGCGTGCCTCACAGATCCTTCTCCCGCGGGGTAGGCAGCAGGGCGCAGCCGCCGCTGGGGACTCGGGTCCGGAGGCCAGCCTCCGATCCGCACCATCAGAGATAGAGGAATCTCCGTAGGGGCATTGTAGGGTCTATGTGGACCGCGCCTTGTCGCGGGCATTAAAAATTGCTGCAGGGAACTTAGATTCAGCGCACGTGGAGAATGATTTTAAACAGATTCCAGCATCGTGCAAAAATGGTATGAACTCCTTCGAGCCGGATTCGAACCAGCGACCTAAGGATTCCTGCAAGCAGCCACTACAGTCCTCCGCTCTACCAACTGAGCTATCGAAGGAACCGCACGAACTACCTTTCCCGCTGGGGATGCCATCTCTGCGAGAGGCTAGAGGCGTCCAGCTTCTGTACGTGCCAATCACCTATTTTTTATTATAAAAAGCAGGCTGTTTGCTAATCATTTAACTTAGCCACTGACCTCCCAAAACCTTCATGAGTATCTGACTGGAACCAGTCTGAGTAAATTAAAGGTGAGGTTCTATGTCCTCCCCAAGGCCAGCTGACATCGTCCACTTCATGGAAACACATTTCCAAATCCTTGTTTGTTTTGCTTTGTGGGTTTTCTCTTCGTTTTTATTCTGTGGTTCTGTTCTGGTTTCACTCTGTAGCCCTGGCTGTTCTGGAACTCCCTATGTAGACCATGATGGCTTGGAACTCACAGAGATCTGCCTGCCTTGGCCTCCCGAGTGCTGGGATTAAAGGCATTGGGATTAAAGATACACATCACTACCCCAGGCTCTGAGATTGTTATTTTGTTAAGAACTTCTTCCAGAGAGGTGGAGAGCTCACCCCTGTATTTAACACGAGCAGTCCCGTAAAAAAGCTTGCGCTTTGACGTTCTGGGCCTTGTCCACAGATGCACACAGGTGTATGTGGGATGTTTTGGCTTTGTGTTTTCTGGTACATGGTTCTCAGGGACACACACACACACACACACACACACACACACACGGAAGTTCAAGGCATGTTTACAGAAGTGAGATTAAGGATAAAACCTAAAGTGAATAAGATTGTTTTCTCAAGACAGGCGCACTCAAGGCTAGTTTTTCAGAACAATCACAAAGGGTGGTTTTGTGATCAAAGGGTTAAAACATCCTCAGCTGGGCTAAGAGCTCTCAGTAAGGCGATGTATCACTGTGCCAAAATAATGACAAACCAGTGGCAGGCTCTCCTTTATAGTTTATAGTTTTCACTTATCAACATAAGTATTGATCAGGGGGCATCACAGAGAAAGAAAACATGACACAGCAACTACATAACAGATCCCGAAACTAGCCAGCTATACGCGATTAAAACATGCAAAGAACATTGCAAAAGAAATAATTACAAAGGAATAATTTTCCTCTTCAATTTAAATCTAAAACGAGCCCTTCTGAAAAGAATAAATTAATTAATGAGAGGGTATCACTTCTGTGCAAATCCTAGCATTTTCTACAGAAGCATAAAGAGAAGGGCAATGTCATTATGACTAAAAGAAGGCAGATTCATGATCCAAATGCTATTATTCTCCCCCCACCCCACCCATTAAGTAGCCCAGGCTTGCCTGCAACTCATATATCACAAGCTGTACATGAACTCACAGCAGTCCTTCTGCCTTACAAACACTGCTGTTGCAAGTGAGGCACCATACTTAGTAATACTTTCATTTTGAACACCCAGTACAGGAAGTATGTTGGGTGCCCATCCATGGTTTAGTTGCAGAATGGAAGACTGTTGGTCACTGGTTATGTCTTGCTCGAAGTACAGCCTTCTTAAGTTCTGTAAATGGGATCTTTGTAAAACTACGGCTCTTCTAGACTGAAACTACCAAGGAGTCATAGCAGTTCGGAAAAGACAGATACTAATAAAAATAGACCCATTAACTGATTTGAGAGATGCACTGGCCCCTTTAAAGGAGCAATGGAAAACAAATTTCAGTGTGGTGTAGGATAGTTACTCCTGAGTTAAATTCACTGTTTTTGTTGACTTATGAGTCTCAGTTTCATTGTGTACATGCCAGCAAGGCCTCTGACTCCAGAGAGTACACCCCAATAGTTGAGAATACGTGATTGCATTTGCCAAGTCAGAGATGCTTGCTGTCTACCTTACTGGGCAAAATCTGAACTGTTCTTGTTCTATAGAAGAGTTTAGTGACACAGTCTGTCCAATGGACCAATGACAATATTCAGGTTTTTAGGTGACGCAAAAAGGAAGGTTTGGATGGGAGAGGGAGGGATGGTGGCCGTCAAGGTGTCTCCTGCACATTCAGGGCTGTCTTTAAGGTGGCGTTTATATTCTAGACTTTTGGGCAGATGTAGTGGAGTCCTAGCAGCTCATCCAACTTTCACTATTGTGTAACTATTGTTACCATCTATGCCCTTTTGCGCCGATTATATGCCAATCAATTTTTGGTATGTTCTTAGACTTCCTAAATTTGAGAGCAATTGAAAGGTGTGTTAGGTCAGTAGTTATCATTTTTTATAAATTTGTGAAGCTGACATTCTCATTTTTAGGGTGCCCTTGCCAGCTCTGCACAGTTCATTCAGATCCCATGGGCTCAGCCTTCCTGACAACCATGGGCATCAGGCAGCTTCTCACCCCAACCCAGGCGCTCTGCTGGGAATCAGAAGTCCGCAGAGGCCTCGCAGATCTTGTCTACAACATCGTTCCTTTAAAGTATTTCTCTTTACAAAGAGCCAGGGAGGGGCAGAGCAGTCAGATGATGGTAGGCCAGCAGAAAGTCTCAGTGGGTCACTGAGGACTCTGGATAGCTGAGCCGGCTTGAGAAACTGGGTTGTGCTAGCTAGAACTGTTCTCAGAGCTAAGTTAGCAACTAGGACCAAGCTCTGCAGCTATTGCTGGAGTCACTCTGGTAGGATCCAAAGGTGAGTTCGCCGCACTCACCTGGGAACACTTTGTAGTTTACCAACACAAAGAAGGAAGGGAGGGAGGGAAAAGGGACAGAGAGAGAAGGAAAACGGGGGTCCTGGTAGATGGAGATGAGGAAACTAATAAAGTATAGGGGGGCAAAGTAATAATTGTGTGTAACATTTTCATTGAGTTTCTTGACTTTTCTGTAAAACTAACATCAAATAAAATGATGAGAAGTCCCTGACTTTGCAGGGAGACATCGCTTTTCATTCTACTACTAGAATTGAGTCAAGAGCTTTCAACAAGTGCCCGGCTAGCTCAGTCGGTAGAGCATGAGACTCTTAATCTCAGGGTCGTGGGTTCGAGCCCCACGTTGGGCGTATCCTTTTGGCAACACAGCAACTGTTGTTGGATTGATGGCTGTCAGGCAAAACATAAACTTCAGAGCAGATAATTTTTTTCAGAGCCGGTAACTTTGCCAGCTCAGGTAGGCCCCGGGAGCAGCTGCATCCTGACTGCTGCTGTGCAGCTTCTGCACGATTAGCCTCTGGGCTGAAGGTGCAGCGCCTGTAGTCGCTGCAGGGCGGGGAGAAATGGGAACGAAAGTCCAATCCGAATTATTTAAAGCAAAGGACCCAGTAGACCTTGGCAGCCGAAAGGACGTCGGGGGCAAGAGCACAAAACATGGGCTCGTCCGGGATTTGAACCCGGGACCTCTCGCACCCTAAGCGAGAATCATACCCCTAGACCAACGAGCCACGAGCACTCTCACGCTCTCAAAATTCTGAAATATTGAATGAATACTTCGTTTGTTTTTTGGTGGCTTGGAAATGTAATTTCTATCGTTTATTAGCTTTATTTTCCCGTCTTTCCCGGCCACCGCAGCTCCCCGGACGTCCCTCCAGTGTGACCCTGCGGGCTGCAATTACCTGTTTCTCAGACGACTTTTTTATGCTTCTGGTTATTTTTTAACCCTCTAAAAAGTCTCTTTCCAGCCTAAAATGCTGAGCCATCTTGACAGGTGACAGCAGACAACTGACGCTCACGTGTCTATGGCAACAATGCTCACTAGAGTTCTTCTGCTCTTCCTTCCTCTCCCTCCTCCTCCTTCCTCCTCCTCTTCCTCCTCCTGCTCCTCCTTCCTCCTCCCCTTCCTCTCCCTCTTCTTTTTGAGATAGGGTCTCCCTGTACCCCAGCTGGCTCGGAACTTGCTGTGTAGACCAGGCAGGCCTTGATCCACCTGCCTCTTCTTTCTTCTTATATTTTCTCAGTATATATTTTTCTTGACTCTCAAGTCTCCTGACCCGGGCTTGTGAAGAGAAACCACCAGGAAGCGGGTCGAGCCGCACTCAGCATGCTGACAGAGCCTCGGTGTGGGGCTGGTGACCGAGTATTCAGCACTCTGCGTTCAGAGCATCCCGAGGGTGTCGGCACTAAATAGATGACACTCTATGCCGCCTAGTGAATCTGAGCCCAGCCGGCTAGAGCTGGGTACTTCTGGGTACTGCACATTGAGGTGAGGGAGGCTGAGTCCCCTCCTACCTAGCGCGGGGTAGGCAGGCGTGGTGAAAAGGACGGCTGCTCAGTAGCAAAAAGAAAGTGGCCCGTACGGGGATCGAACCCGCGACCTTGGCGTTATTAGCACCACGCTCTAACCAACTGAGCTAACCGGCCGGCCGTACTGGGTGGCCCTCCAAAGACCTTAACCAGCTATTTACCGCTTCCTCCGTGCCAATCCGCCTTGCTATCAGCAGGCTGCGTCCTTCCGCCCCTCGTCCCGGACTCGGACCGATGCCGCCCCTCCACCGGCTTTCACGCCCACGCAGCTCTGTAGCAACCGTGCTCCGGAGGGACGACTTTCAGGCCGCTGCCCTGCCGCGGTGCGTCCGTGTTTCCCCACGTCCCTAAGTCACGTTTCTGGTAGCGCCGTCCGCGAAGTCGTCAGAGCAGTCCGGTGCCCCGCCGCCTCTTCCGGTACGGTCAGAACCGGGTAGAAAAGGAGGGCAGCGCTGGACAGCCTAAAACCTAGTCCCCGCTCGGGCTTGCGGAGGCAAAACGAGAGCACCTGGAGATGCCGGGGATCGAACCCGGGGCCTCATACATGCGAAGCATGCGCTCTACCACTGAGCTACATCCCCAACTGCTCCTTACTGGTCCGTGCTGCTGTCCCCAGTTTTTGAATCCCGTGTCCCGGTCCTTCAGTGAAGGTTTGCGTACTGTTGAAGTTGAATTCCTATTTGCATAGGATCCTGAAACGGCTGGCGAGGCGCTGTTCGCAGGCTTCCGGCACACAGCAATCCTCCACCTGGTCCGACACTTAACCTGCCCATAGACTCGTCGAAATCCATTCGAAGCTCAAGTCAAGCACTACTAAATTCAAAGCGTGTCGTGGAAAGCAACTCAGTTGCTTCCTACAGCTCCAGCAACGCATCCGCTTTTCACAGTTCTACTCGGGCGCAAGTCTAGACTACTTGACACATTGATCTGGGAACTAGGGGCTGAAGGTGGACGGTGGGTTAGGTCTCAACTAGACAGAATTGTGTGAGTGTGATAGCACATATATGTATCAGTATATATACAGCATATATATACACATATGTATACAGTATATACGTGGTAAAGCATCTGTATAATAAGGTTTAACATATTCAGTTTCTGGAGGCAAACCATTTGTATATTAGAGATCCATCACAAACAATGGATTAGATTAACATACAGGATTCCACGGTTAAGAGACTCACGATCAGGCAGACATGATGGTGCGCACCTTTAATCCCAGCATTCCAGAGGCAGCTCTTTGTGAGTTCAAGACCATCCTAGTCTACATAGTGAGTTGATATCTTAGTTACTAAACTAAGAGCTAATATCTGTTGGGTGGGGAATTGCTGATTTTTTTTTTTTTTCTGATCTTCTTTGAGTGATTGTAGATAGGCTGACTAGCCCCCAGTGAATGAAGAACGGCTGGGGATACTTACTTGACTTGATAGGCCTTAACATAAATGACAGAATGCATGGAATGAGGGGGGGGGTCGTCTAAGAGAGGGTGCCAGTGGGGACTGGGTCTAAAGATGATTAAGACGAGATACACAAAAATTCAATAATTTTTTTAAAAAACAGGTTTATAATCTTAATTTGTGTTGAGAACAGTTAAAACCCTCTCTACTGGCTCCTCTGACATGTTCAATTACTTGTCAAGCAGTTATCTGTGATCTAGAGACTGATAGTCATTCCTCCCTTCTAACTCCCACTTTAAGAATGTTATCTGCATGTATTTGACTTGTAGGTGCCTATGTGAAGTCATGTGAACAAAAATCATAGCTAGGCCGGGTGTGGTGCTGCATGCCTTCAATCCCAGCACTTGGAAGGCAGAGGCAGGGGGATCTCTGTGAGTTCAAGGCCAGCCTGGTCTACATAGCAAGTTCCAGGGCAGCTGGGGCTACAGGGAAACCGTGTCTCAAAAAAAAAAAAAAAAAAAATCATGGCTAACATTATAGCTTATACCTGCATCCTTCAAAGTCTGTATTGCTGGAGAGAAACTGAACCCCTGACGCCACAGCCACCTTTCCTGTCATCATCTTTACGATGGAAATCACCACTGGTCTCTGGTTTGCTTCTTCATCTACTCAGAAACACTGTAATGGGGGGGGTGTAGCTAAAATTTATACTAGTAATTCTCAATCTTTTGAAAAATGAGGCTTCTACAGACATGGGTCTTATTTGGGGTTTTTCCAATTAACTACAACCACAGGACAAATTATTTCACCTGCTTGGCTCATTTCACTAAAGACAAAGTTAAGTGAGGAACAGTAATATTCAACTCAGGGTTGTAGAAGTGAATCTGTGGAGCTGTTGGGCACGCAGTGTGTAGTAAACAACAGGCACTGCTTTTTTTTTCCCCCAGATTTTCAATGGAACTTTGGAAGAAAATGTATTGAAGCCCAGGGTGTCTTGGTCCATTTTGTATTGCTGTGAGAGAGTACCACAGATGAGGTGATTTACACAGAGCAGAAATTCATTTCTTACAGATCTAGTCTAAGAAGCCTAAGGCCAGGTGCCAGCAGATCCTGTTTCAGAGAAGGGTCTTTTCTCTGTTATCAAAAGAGCACCTTGAATACTACACACTCCAGGGGAGGCACAGTTTCATGACAGGAGGGCAGGAGAGCGATTCTCCTGCAATTTAGTCCTATTACAGTGTCACGGATCACGTTAGGGCCACCTAAAATTATAACAGAAAACACTACTGTTTGGAGAGTTCTATGTATCCCTGAAACAGTGGCCTCAAAACCTCAACTTTTCCCATTAGGTTCTCCCCACATGGTTGCGCTAGGCACTAAATTAAAATGTAGGCATTAAATATAAAATATAAGCTTCAGATGAGTGAATGAATGAATTAATTAATAATTTTGGGTCTTTTTGAGACAGGGTCTTCCTATAGCCCCAGCTGGCTTGGAACTTGCTGTGTAGACCAGGTTGATCTTGAACTCACAGAGCTGCCTCTGCCTCCAGAGTGCTGGAATTAAAGGTGTACAACATCATACCCAGCTTTTATTTTTATTTTTGAGAACTCAAAAACAATGGAACTCACTATGTAGACCAAGCTGACCTGGATCTCACAGAGATCCACAGGCCTCTGCCTCCCAAGTTCTGTGCTAGGATTAAAGGTGAGCACCACCACGTCAGGCCTTAATTTATTATTATGTGTGATATGTGTGAGTACAGGTACTTCCAGGCCATGGTGTGTATGTGGTGGTCAGAAAACAACTTTCAGGAATCAGTTCTCTTCTTCCTGGGATGGAACTCAGTTCATCAGGCTTGCTGCTTTTACCTGCTGAGCCATTTAACCGGCTGTCACATATGACTTTGGGGAACATATTCAGACTGCAGTTATCCAAGCCTGGCATTCCACACTGTCAGTTCTCACACCTCACACCCAATTCACATCTCTCCTCCTCTGTTGTTCCCGAATTGTTCAAGTCATCAATGTTTTGTTGGGCTGATAGATAACTGCCTAATGACATGCATCGCCCACCCACTTATGTGCGCACATGGGCACGCACATAGATGCCTTCAATTGTGTCATTTCTCTGGTCAGATCGCTATGAGCATCTCATTGACCTGGCCACTCTGCAATCTAATGGACTGCTCACCCCTCCCCCTTCATCCATTTCCCCCACTCCTGCCTCCTTCCTCTTCCTCAGCATGCAGCGGTATCTCCACCTAAGGTCCTGGCACCTGTGGGTCCCTCTGTTGGACTAGCTTCCTGACATCTTTTGTTCCCTTACTTAGTTAAGGGGTCAGCTCACTGGTCATGGAGTTCATGAATTCCCAGAACTTGGGAGGTGGAGGCGAGAGAATCAAAGTTCAAGGCTAGCCTTGGCTACACAAGACCTTGTCTCACCTTTCCACCCAATTCCAAATGCTGTGCTCAAATGCCATCTCATGGAAGGGTTCTTCCCAAGTGCCTTATCTAAATAGTGCTCATGCACAGTACTTATGGCCCCATGTCAAAATACGCCTTCTCTACCTTGTCCCTATCTAGAACAGAAGCTTCAAAAAGGCAGAGATGATTGTTACTACTGTTCTGCACCTACACCAACCAGCATCAGGAAAAAGGAATCACAGATGTGATAGTGGCTAGGCATGGGGGCATAGCCTTTAATTCCAGCACTCGGGAGGCAGAGGAGGGGGAATCTCTAAGATCAAGGCCTGTCAATCTACATACTGAGTTCCAGACCAGTTGTGACTACAGAGAGATACTGTCTCAAAGAAACAAAAACAAAAAAAGGGGGAGAGCTGAGAAGAAACACATTACAGTCATATAAACAATCTGTTTAAATAAAAGTATAGACAGGAATGAATTTGACAAGGTTGCACAAAAATTAAAATCAATATATTACCTAAAAACAAAATATACAGTGCCATGTCTTGAATTTGAAATATAACAGGGGCGCCTTTCTTGACCACAGCTACACCATGTTAAAGTTTAGGCTGACTCTAGTCTTTGAAATTATCAGGCAGTCGGCCCAGGGTATGGGAACACATGTCAGCTGGACCCCAGTTGTCTTGGGAACAGGTCAGAGGTCAGCAAAACAGTTAGTGTCTGCTAACTGCAGATTTATGGCTTCTGTAGGTTATACTTGGCTTGCTTCTGCAAAATAGTAATTGTTGCTTAACAGAATAGAAATTGTTAAGGGGGCTCTCCACATGTAAGCTTGAGAACTTAAACTTTTCACCCCTGGATACGGTTTCTCTGTATAAAACCTTACCCCAGAGATGGCTCAGGGCTACACACTTGGGTTCTGACACCTTTGTGTAGTAGCCCTGGCCAGTAATGACTTTCATTCTGCAAAACTTGGTCTGAGTGGTCTTCTCTGCTGACTCACCCCACAACACTGGAATGTCCCCAGAGGCTCATGTTGTGAACACTTTGTGACCCAATTGGTAGTGCCATTCAGGGAGGCTGTGTAACATTTAGGGGCAGAAACAGATGCTTAGTGGGGAGCCCTTGACGGTTACACCCAGGCCCTTGATTTGGTCTTTCTCTACTTCCTGGTTTGCTTTGATGTGAACAGTCTCTGCCATATATTCCTGCAGCCAGGAACTGGGCTGTTCCAACAGTCTCCCCTACTATAGGAGATAATATTAGATGCATAGCTAAAAGTACAGTCAATAGAATAACATTCAATAAAGTCTCCTGGAAATATTAATAAAAAGACATCAATGGAGAAAATTATAAAACTTTATTGAAAGACATTTAAAATGTCTACATAAATAGAGAACTATACCATGTTCATGGACCGGAAGACTCAACATTATAAAAACTGCTATGTGCTACATGTGGTGGTGCACACCTTTAATCCCAGCACTTGGGAGGCAGAGACAGGCAGATTTCTGTGAGTTTAAGGCCAGCCTAGTCTATATAGCAAGTTTAAGACCAGCCAGGCTACACAGTAAGACCCTGTCTGAAAAAAGAAAGAAAAAGAAAGGGACCTCATCAAATTAATCTATAAATTCAATACAAATCCAATCAAACTTTCAACATGTCCAACTTGATTTAGAAACTGTCTAAGTCTAAAGTGTATGGAAGAACAAATGGCCAGACACACCAACTCCACTAAAGAAGAAGAAGCAGGCATAGAGACTGACCATGATGAAAGCATCCTGCTTTGAGCTAAGACCTTCTTCTAAGGTTGTGGTAATTAGATTATATGACAGGGCCACAAGGTTAGGAAACTGGCCACTGAGTACAGAGAAACACTTAAAGGCCCACAGTGCCACAGAACCTGGACTAGGAAAGACCTAGTACCACAGGTCAGAGGGAGACAGAGGAGCTTTCCGGCAAATGGTATTAGGATTATTTACTTATAGAGTATATTTTAAATTGAATTTCTACCTCATAACTTTTCATTTAAAAAGTTCAGGGGAGACTAAAAACAAATGTGAAAAATCAAAACTATAAAGTTTTACAGGGCTGTAAAGAATATCTTTAAAAGCCAAGTGTGGTGGTACACACCTTTAATCCCAGCACTCAGGAGGCAGAGGTAGGCAGATCTCTGAGAGCCAGGCCAGCCTGATCTACATAGTGAGTGCCAGGCCAGCTGGGGCTACAGGGAAACCGGGTCTCAAAAATACCCCCCCCCAAAAAAGAGTAAGAGCATCTTAAAACCCCAGCAAGCAGACTCATGTCTAGCTTTATGCTTTTCAAGAACAGATGCTTCTTGTAGGATGTGGGCAATAACTTTTAACATAACTTCTAAATTCTGTTCTAAAGTCAACAAGGTATTTCACTGCTGCTGTGAAAAGGAAGTCACAGAGGGGGTTGACATGTCCCATGCTTTCAAAAACCAACTCTGAGGAGGGGGAAATGAACTAAAACCTTGAGGATTCTCAACAGGTGACAGGCGCTCTCCTTTGAGGGACCGCAGCACTAGCTACGGGACAGGTTCATGCTGAGAGCATCAGAGAGGACCTGGTGTTTCGCTCCCTGTTCGGTACAGCTCGGGTGCCAAAGACGCTGACCTGTAAACGTCAAGTATCTTCCTGGAATCAGCAACTGGACCCAGGCCAGAACACCCCTTGTCCTCCCTGCAGCTCGGCCTGAGAGCGTCCCTCGGGACTTCCCCTTCCACAAGACAGTGCGACCCGTCCCGTGTCCCTGACCACACAGCTTTAAGCAGCAAACTCCGCTCCTCTATACACCCGGTCCAGACGACCTCCAGCTCTGGTCACTGCGCGTCCCCGCCGCCCCCCTGCGCTGCCCGGCTCTCCGGGCGGGGTCGCCGCCCTCCTGGCCTGTAGGGAGCCCCTGAGCCCCTCAATAGCAAGACCTGATTCCTGGCAAAGCTGTTTTCCAGACATCAAGTCTGACCTGGCTTTAGATTAACCAGATGGCCATACTTGAAAGCCTCACAAAAACATGTTATTCTAACCCGGGCACTTACCACTTGAGAGACTCCCTCATTTCTCATGGAACTGCCTAAGAAACCTTTTGCATTACTTTGTAATCATGCAGGTGTGACCTTTTAATTGATTTATAGCTTACTATAGAATTGTGGTGTTACTATGGAATTTACTCTGTGATCAATTGGTGTGGTGTCATTGTGATATTCGTTCTGTTAATTGAATTGCTCTACTTCAATGGAATTTTCCCTGCCAACTTCCCCCTCTCCTCCCTATATTTGTGTCTCTTGCCCCTTTCATCCCCGCTCCTCATTCCAGGTACCCACGTTGAAAGTCCCGCGGGCCGGGACATCTGGCGCCCAACGTGGAAGCCTGGACACTGAGGACCCAGTGAGGGAGACGACGTTATCAAAAGGAACCCGTTCATCCACACATTTCCTCGGATTTGCCGCAGGAGCCTGCCTGGGCATAAACCGAAAAAGTAAGTACAAACGTCCGATTATGGGGCAAGAATTAAGCCAACATGAACTTTATGTTAAACAATTACAGGAGGCTTTAAAGACAAGAGGAGTAAAAGTTAAAACTACAAATTTATTTCATTTCTTTGATTTCATCAAAGAAACCTGCCCTTGGTTCCCCCAAGAGGGAGCTATTGATATTAAGAGATGGAAAAGGGTGGGAAATGCCTTGGAAGATTACTATAAGGTCTTTGGACCAGAAAAAATCCCGGTCACGGCCTTTTCCTATTGGAATCTAATAAGAGATTTGCTAGATACAAAAGAATCCCCAACTGAAATGGCCATAAAACAGACTGAGGGTCTTTTACAAAAACAACCTCGCCCCAAAACCCCTAAAATCCCTACAAAAGAAATTGATCTTATTTCCCTTGATAGCGATGAGGAAGGATCGCCCAAACTCTCCAAAGCTCATGAGCCTGAAACCGCCTCTAAGCCAAACGCTGTGCCGCTTCAACCCATAGCCGCGCCTTCGGTCCCCCTTGAGGCTCGCTCCACGCCCCCTCCTTACGCTCTCCCGACTGTTCTGCCTGCCCTCGAGGCTTTCCCAGCTTTCCCACGGACAGAACAGCTAAAGGCGGAAATAGCCCGCCTAAAGGAACACGTGGATTTAGAACTCCAACGTCAAGAGCTACTCATGAGACTCCATAGTCTCACTCACCAAAATTCCTCCCTCCTTAAACCCCAAACCCGCTTGCTCACACACCTGCAAAACGCCTTCCCCATTTCAGGTCCCAACCCCTCCGCTTCTCCCGTCCTCGAGATTACTCTGAGAGACGAGGATAAGCCCCCACGACAACATGTCCCTTTTAAACTCTCAGACATGAAAGACCTAAAAGCTGCCGTATCTCAGTACGGGGCTACTGCCCCTTATACAATTACCCTCCTAGAAGGATTGTCTGAGCAATGGCTAACTCCCTCAGATTGGCACACTCTTGCTAAAGCCCTCCTCACCAGAGGAGACTTCCTCCTATGGAGATCAGCATATTATGATGCTTGTAAAGATCTTGCAAAAAAGAACCTCCACACCTTAAATGATGACTGGACCTTTAACATGTTAATGGGAAAAGGTAACTATGAATCCAGTGATTCTCAAATAAAATATCCCCCTGGCTTGTTCGCACAAATTCAAACAGCAGCCATCAAAGCCTGGAAAAGTCTCCCCTCAAAAAATGACCCTAATCTCTCCCTTACCTCCATCAAACAGGGGCCAGGAGAGTCTTATTCCCACTTTGTTGACCGATTAACCACAGCGGCCACAAGGTTATTTGGAACCAATGAGGGAGGCATTGAACTTGTTATCAAACAGCTAGCTTTTGAAAACGCCAATTCCACTTGTCAGGCAGCCATTCGACCTACCAAATACAAAACAGACCTTAATGGTTACATCAAACTTTGCTCAGACATCGATCCCCACTATGTCCAGGGCCGCGCTATGGGACTCGCCATAGCTGCAGCCTTAATTGATGGCTCCAAAGGCTGCTTTAAGTACGGCAAGCTAGGCCATTCTTTCAGAGAATGCAAATCCTCACTAAGCCACTCTAAAAAAGACCGTAATTCCCCTAAGCCTCCAGGTCCCTGCCCCAGATGCAAACGCGGAACACATTGGGCTAGTGAGTGCAAATCTAAAACTGACTCCCAGGGAAATGCCTTGCCTCCCCGTCAGGGAAACGGGCGGAGGGGCCAGCCTCAGGCCCCGACACAAACAATTGGGGCAGTCAATTTCATCCCAGCAAGCAGCAACAATCCGTTTCGGACCTCTGCCGAGCAGGACTGGACCTCAGTTCCTCCTCCCACACAGTACTAACCCCAGAGATGGGAGTTCAGATAATAAAAATGGGTGTGCACGGCCCCTTGCCTCCAGGCACTTGCGGTCTGATTTTAGGATGGGGTAGCTCGGCCCTTAAAGGCTTAAGCATTATACCTGGGGTGCTTGACTCTGATTATACAGGAGAAATTCAAATCTTGGTAAAAACCAATACTAATATTGTCTCCATATCACCAGGAGACAGGCTTGCACAACTGGTTCTGGTACCCTTAATTGCTTGTTCAAACCCTGCCAAAAAGAATTTCCGCGCAGCCCACAATTTTGGTTCTTCTGATGCCTACTGGGTTCAGACCATTACCCATAAAGAGCCAACCCTAACATTATGGCTGGATGGAAAGAAATTTGAGGGACTCATTGACACTGGTGCGGATGTTACTATTATTGCTTCCAATGCTTGGCCATCTAGCTGGCCCACTATTGATACTGTAACTAATCTAACAGGAATAGGACAAAGCTTAAATCCCAAACAAAGCTCAAAAGTCCTCACCTGGAAGGACACCGCCGGTAATTCAGGCCAAATTAAACCTTTTATTGTGCCTCACATACCGGTTAATTTGTGGGGCCGAGACCTCCTGTCTCAAATGGGAATTATGATGTGTAGCCCTAATGATACTGTTGCTGCTCAAATGTTAGCCCAAAATTATTGCCCAGGAAAGGGGCTGGGAAAATTAGAGAATGGAATTACTTCCCCTACCCAACCCAAAGGACAATTTGACAAACGCGGCTTGGGAAATTTTTAATTGTGACCATTGACAAACCTGCACCCTCAAACTTTGCGGATCCCATAACTTGGAAATCTGATGATCCTGTTTGGGTAGATCAATGGCCGCTTTCCCTAGAAAAATTAACTGCCGCAACGCAGTTGGTGCAGGAACAACTTAAATTAGGACATATAGAGGAATCTCATTCACCCTGGAATACACCCATCTTTGTTATAAAAAAGAAATCTGGCAACTGGAGGTTGTTACAAGATCTAAGGGCAGTGAACACCACTATGGTACTCATGGGAGCCCTTCAGCCTGGGCTGCCCTCCCCGGTGGCTATTCCTTTACAGTATCTTAAAATTATTATAGACCTTAAAGACTGCTTCTTCACCATCCCCTTATGTCCACAGGACATAAGGCTTTTAGCCTTCCTTCCATTAATTTTAAAGAGCCTATGAAAAGATATCAGTGGAAGGTTTTACCTCAGGGAATGGCCAACAGCCCCACCTTGTGTCAAAAGTTTGTCGCTACAGCCTTACAAAAAACCAGGCTTTCATGGCCATCCATGTATATCATCCACTATACGGATGACATTCTTATTGCTGGAAAGAATGGGGGGCGGTATTACAGTGCTACTCACAGCTCCAATGCGACTTAGCTGCCACGGGTCTCCAAATAGCTCCAGAAAAGGTTCAACTTCAAGATCCATACTCATATTTAGGATTTTGCCTTAATGTGTCCTAATGTTTCCACCAAAAAGGCTGTCCTCTGGACCGACCACCTTCAGACATTAAATGACTTTCAAAAACTCCTGGGTGATATTAATTGGCTCCGCCCATACTTAAAATTAACCACGGGAGAGCTTAAGCCTTTGTTTGACATTCTCAAAGGTTACTCAGATCCCAGATCTCAGAGAATGCTCTCGCTAGAGGCCAAAACAGCTATTGCAAAGGTAGAGGAGGCAATGGCTCAACAGTTTATTACCAGAATAGATTACACCAAGCCTTTATGGCTCATTATTCTTTGTGCAGATTTCTCTCCCACTGGATTTCTTTGGCAGCAACCTCACAACCCCCTTATGTGGCTTCATCTGTCTGCCTCTCCTAAAAAGTTCTACATCCTTATTTTAATGCAGTTGCAGACCTTATTATTTCAGGCCACAAGGAGAGCCGCACCTACTTTGGGATTGAGCCCTCCCACATTGTTCTGCCTTATGCCAAAGAACAGATAGATTGGCTACTTCAAAACTCAGACGTTTGGCTAATTGCCTGCGCCAGTTTTTCAGGTTCTTTGGATAATCACTACCCACCTGATAAACTCCTACAGTTTTGTAAATTGCAAGCTTTCGCTTTCCCTTGCGTTACCAGCCAAAAGCCTCTACCTAATGCCTTGTTGTGTTTACGGATGGCTCCTCCTCCGGGATGGCCGCCTATACCATTGACAACCAAACAACCTGCTTCAAAACTAGTTTTGCCTCTGCACAGTTGGTGGAGCTTTCAGCCTTAACAGCTGTTTTTACTGCCTTTGCTACAGAGTCCCTTAACACATACACTGATAGTGCCTACCTTGCCCACTCTATCCCCTTGCTTGAAACTGTCCCATTTATTGAACATGCCTCTGAGGCTGCTGATCTCTTTCAACAATGCCAACAGCTTATTCGCAGGAGGATGGTCCCTTTCTTCCTAGGTCATATTCAGGCCCACTCCGGCCTGCCTGGACCTCTTTCTGCTGGCAATGAACTAGTTGATGCTGCCACCAAGGTAATTGCTGTAGCCTCCATCCCTGCCGTCACTCAGGCTCAGCAAGCTCATGCCCTACACCATTTAAATGCTAATTCTTTAAGACTTCTATTTAAGATTACCAGAGAACAAGCTAGACAGATAGTTAAAGATTGTAAAACCTGTGTAACTTTCCTCCCCGTTCCCCACCTGGGAGTTAACCCTTGGGGACTGACACCCAATATGCTCTGGCAGATGGATGTCTCCCACCTTCCTGAGTTTGGCACACTCAAATATGTTCATGTCTGTAGTGATATCTTTAGTGGTTTAATTTGTGCCACTCTTCAATCTGGAGAAGCTACTAAACATGTCATCACTCATCTTTTGCATTGCTTCTCTATTTGGGGAAAGCCCTCTCACTTAAAAACAGATAATGGCCCTGGCTACATCTCCAAGGCTTTTAAAAATTTCTGCTCCACTTTACAAATTCAACATTCCACAGGTATCCCTTATAATCCTCAAGGACAGGGAATTGTTGAACGAGCTCACTTATCATTAAAAAACACTTTACAAAAATTTAAAAAAGGGGAGTGGTATCCCACTAAAAGTACCCCAAGGAATCTGTTAAACCATGCACTCTATGTTTTAAACTTCCTTACCTTGGACTCTAATGGTAAGTCTGCAGCAGACCGCTTTTGGCACCCTGAATCTAAAAAAAAATATGCCATGGTAAAATGGAAAGATCCTCTAGATAATTCCTGGCATGGACCAGACCCAGTCTTGATCTGGGGAAGAGGATCGGTGTGCATATACTCAAAACAGCATGATGCTGCCAGATGGCTCCCTGAAAGACTGGCAAAACAAGTTAACCAAATACCCGCCAGGGAGGAAACTCCTTGAGAAAACAATATATTTTTCCTTCAACAGGTCCTGAGCACATGAACCACTCTGACTGGGAATTAGTCGCCATCATCATCATTTCTGCAGCCTTGATCATCCTTGTTGCCATCATCACATTGGTACTCATTGACCTTGCTTAAAAGCTGTAACACAACTCCTCACGATGTGACTGACTCTCCTCCTTGGAGAGATCTGCCTGCTCCTGATGGCGAAATGCCTGCCTGTTTATTCAGCTCCGCTGTACAATCCTCATGTGCCTATGCAGCTGACATGGATGGTGACGAATCCTGAGATGGGCCATACACTTCAGCTTGCCAACTCTACGAGACCAATAGGTACCTGGTTTCCTGATCTGTCTTTTGACCTTTGCAAACTGGCTAAAGGCTCGTGGGAGTCACAACAGACTGACATGATCCCTGGAAATGCATACCCAGACTGCAGATTCCGGCAGTGGTATATCTGCCCTGGGGGAGAGAGAACCTCTCGTTGTGGGGGACCCGCAGACTATTTTTGTGCCAGTTGGGGTTGTGAAACTAGCTGGTCTGACCCAGGGTGGCCTGGGGATGGACACAGAGGTAACAGTCCGATAATCTTCCAGAGAACTCTGTTGGGTTGGTCTAACATAACTATCAGGTTCACTGATGCAGGAAAAAGACTCACAACAGAATGGATTATAGGAAAGACATGGGGACTAAGACTGTATTTCCCCTCCTCCACAGATATAGGTATTATTTTCTCTGTAAGGCTCCAAGCTGCTCCAATTACTAGCAGAGCCTTGGGATCTAATGAGGTCTCTTCTCAGCTACCAAGCAGAGCACCTACAAAACAGGTTAAACCAATGCTAAAAACTACTGTTCAAACTCCTTCTTCCACTACCTTGAGCATTCCTGCCCTGAACTTTTCTGCAGCCGGTCAGACTAAAATTGCCACTCAGCCAAATCCGGTGGTAATTGCCCCTCGTGGAATCAGCCATCCGGATACCACGAGTCCGATGCTGCAGGTGTTACAACAGTCATTTTTATTCCTTAATGCCACTAAACCTGAAACCACCCGAGCTTGTTGGCTCTGCTTTGATGCTTCCCCCCCTTTCTATGAAGGAATTATAGTTGCAGGAACGTACTCGGTAGGGAAGGCAGAAGACTGTAGGTGGCACTCTAAGGTTTCTTTTAGGAACTAATGGGACCTGTGTTGGGAATGTCACAGCAGCTCGAAATTCTGGGCTGTGCTCTGAGGTTAACAAAGCCACGAATGGCACAGATGATTACCTTGTTCCCCACAATGACACCTGGTGGGCCTGCGACACTGGGCTAACACCTTGTATACATTCCCAGGTTCTTAAACGTTATCAAGGTTTTTGTGTAATAAGACTCTTACCTTGTTTACCACTCTGATGAAGAATTTTTAAATCATTTTGATCATGACGTGGGTCCCGTTAGACAAAAGAGAGAGCTCATCTCATTGACCCTTAGCATTTTGCTAGGCGCTGGGATCGCTGCAGGAATCAGCACAGGGACTGCTGTGCTCCCTCACACAGCAGCAGTCTTATTCATCCCTGAGAGCAGATATTGATCTAGACTTAAAACGTATTGAGGACTCTATATCTGACCTGGAGGACTTAGTTCTCTGGCTGAAGTTGCCCTTCAGAATAGGAGGGGCCTAGATCTCTTGTTTCTACAGCAAGGAGGGCTTTGTGTGGCCCTCAAGGAAGAGTGTTGTTTCTTCTGTGACCACTCGGGAAAAATTAAAGACAACATGGCTGCTTTAAGGGAAGGTTTGGAACAGCGTAAGAGGGAGAGAGAAAAAGCAGAGCCTTGGTACGAAAATTTGTTTTCCACTTCTCCCTGGCTCTCTGCCCTTTTACCCAACATACTTGGCCCATTTCTTGGCTTTCTAATAGTAATTGCTTTTGGCCCCTGGGCGTTTAAGAAGCTCACTAGCTTCATAAAAAGTCAGATTGATGATCTTACAACAAAGCCAATTCAAATACATTATCTCAGGCTTGCACTTAAAGATTGGGAAGAGCCCTATAAGCCTAAAAGGCCACATGACAATGTGCTTCAGTCGTCCCCTTGAGAGCTGAACCAGATAGCCAAAGACGGGTAAGAGGAGATCTCACTGATAGCGACCTAAGGCAGGCTGGCAGCCAAAGCAGCTGTTTGTTTGCCCATGACGGGTAAGCATCAGAAGAGGATCTCCCAACCTAAGGCAGGCACGGTTCCCTAAGGGATTGTTTTGGCTCATTTTCCCTCTTTATTAAAATAAAAAAATCTATAAAAAACCGTAGGCCCCCACCCCAAGAAATAGCAAGACCTGATTCCTGGCAAAGCTGTTCTTCAGACATCAAGGCTGATCTGGTTTGAGATTAACCAGATGGCCATTCTTGAAAGCCTCACAAAAACATGTTCTTCTAACTCGGGCACTTACCACTTAAGAGACTCCCTCATTTCTCATAAAACTGCCTAAAAAAATTGCATTACCTCGTAATCATGCAGGTGTGACCTTATAATTGATTTATGGCCTTACTATAGAATTGTGGTGTTACTATGGAATTTACTCTGTGATCAATTGGTGTAGTGTAATTATGATAATTGCTCTGTCAATAGAATTACTCCTGCCTCAATAGATTTATCCCTGCCAACTTTCCCCTTTCCCTCTCTATAAAAACTGTTCCTTCTCCATCAATAAATGAGATTTGATCAGAAAGCCTGTCTTGTCTCCATTCTTTGTGTCTCTTGCCCCTTTCATGCCCGCTCCTCATTCCAGGTACCCACGTTGAAAGTCCCGCGGGCGGGGATACTGGCCCGCAGCCTTCCCCCTCCTCCCTCCCCCCAGCTTCTCCCCTTTCTGCGCTGGGCCCTTCGCGGGCCTGGGCTCTGGCTTCTGAGCGACGGGCGGGGCGGACAGCCGCGCCGACCTCCGCTGCGGCTCCCGCTCTGCCTTCCCGAGCCCGCTCCTCATTCCAGGTACCCACGTTGAAAGTCCCGCGGGCGGGGATACTGGCCCGCAGCCTTCCCCCTCCTCCCTCCCCCCAGCTTCTCCCCTTTCTGCGCTGGGCCCTTCGCGGGCCTGGGCTCTGGCTTCTGAGCGACGGGCGGGGCGGACAGCCGCGCCGACCTCCGCTGCGGCTCCCGCTCTGCCTTCCCGACCTTGGCGTCGCCTCTGGCTTTTCTCTTGGGCGTGGCGGCGGGCTTGGCGCGGCCGGGGCCTCCCTCTCACCTCTCCTGCAACTTCTTATAAAGGAGACAGATACCTGAACCGCAAAGGAATGACACGGCATTAAAACCTCATCATACCAAAGTCAGTGACCTATGCGCATAGGAAACAAAACGTAAAGAAAATGCGGATTGCTGACAGGTCTGCTTAGGACCGGCCTGGGAGCCAAGGCAAACCCCCCCTTAAGCTGCAGGCGACGGTCACATCCATAAGGCACACGGTATTTTCTCGAGTTGTTTAGTTCAAGGCCGGGTACAGAGGCGCAGGCCTTTAATCCCAGCACTAGGGGAGGCAGCGGCAGGCGGATCTCAACTCAAAACATTCCCTGGGAAACTGTAACTTTACCAGTTGGTCCCACTCTAAAAATGTATTTTAAGAAGGCACCACTCTCCCGTCTGCTCTCTGCACGCCCAAGCTCACAGTGCGAGGCCCCACCTCGGTTGAGAAGGCGGGGTGGGCAGGACAGGTGCGGCCGCTCCAGGTGGGGCTGAGGCCTCCAGCAGAAACCGCCCTGGGACGGGACTCCCTGACTGTCAGCGGCTGTCGCTCATCGCGATGACCGGGCTGTCAGTCACTCATCGCAATGGTAGGGCTCACCCTCTCAGCCCCCTCCGTCTGTTAACTTGGGGACCTGCCACTTTTCGGATATTTTTGTTTTTAAGACGGTGTCACTCTTTAGCTCAGGCTGGCCTCGAACCACAGCAATCCTCCTGCCTCAGCCTCAACTCTGCATCACAGGTGACAGCACCCCTCGAGGCTGATTTTCTTTGAGGCCAGGAGGGGACAATGGGAAGGAAGACGGCTGGGTCCAACCCTGGGGGTCTCGGCCCTGGGAATCCCGGTCTTGGGGGCCTCGCGGTCTCGGTGCTGGTGGTCCCGGTCCTGGGGTAACGGTGCTGGGGGGTCTTGGAACTGGGGGTCCTGCTCTCGGGGTCCTGGTGCTCTGGTCCTGGGCGTCTCGGGTCCGGCTCTCGAGGTCCCCTGGCCGGCCGCACCCCACCCCCACCCTGCGGCCTGACTGTCCCGGGGTCGTGCCCGGACTGCGGTGTGGAAGGCGTCGGTGGAGACCCCCGCGACTTCCCAGGCATCTACCTGAGGCCGGGGCGCTGGGGATGACCGTGGGCCGCGGAGCCCGGCGGCGGGACCGGAAGTATCGGGGTGCGTTTCCGGCCCCTGAGAGGAGCCGCGCAACCTCTCCAGGAGGCCGGGGTAGGGGCTCGGGCCGTCCAGAGCTGCCGCCTCCAGCTGGCTCCGCTGGAAAAGGAAGGGAGCTTCCCGGAAATCTCAGCCGTTTTCAAGGAACGAACTCCGAAATACAAAAAAGGCAAAACACTGTTTCCGCCCGGTTTCGAACCGGGGACCTTTCGCGTGTGAGGCGAACGTGATAACCACTACACTACGGAAACGCTGAGCCTCCTTGGTCCACCAGCACTTCTACAACCCACGCTCCAGGAGCGGTTGCTGGTGGCGTGTTCATGAGTGGGCTGCAGGCGCTCAGGGCGGATGGGCGCAAATGCAGCTTGTTATTCATTCTACGAACCACCCGGTGGGAAGGAGCGGAGAGGAGACGGCCGTGACCGGAGCGACGCCGCGCTGATCTTGAGTGTGCAGGTTGAGTGACGTCCCTTCCACTTACAGGCGGCTTCAACCTGTTGCGTCTACGATGAATGAGTAGTCGTGGCGGAGGCGGAGGCAGGATGATGGCTACGAGTTGGAGCGTAGTGGGTGCTGAGGCAGCCTGGGCTCCAGAGAGTCCGGGGATATAAAACGAAAGAACACCGCGACGGGCTCCTTGTCGCAGGAAGTCCGTAAAAGAGCCCGAGCCAGCCAGGAGTCGAACCTGGAATCTTCTGATCCGTAGTCAGACGCGTTATCCATTGCGCCACTGGCCCCACACATGCCTACGGCGGGGCGGGGCGAGCAGTTACGTGGCTCCCTAGGGTGGGGTGGGTAACGTTGCAGGCAGCCCATAGGGCTGGACCACCTCTTCCCACCCTCCCCAGGTCTGTACCTGAGCCTCAGTCCTCCGTGCTCGGCCCCAGTCGCCTCTCCACTCAACGTGCGTGCATTCGGCCAGTACTCCCGCATGTGGGAGACAGGCGGCAAAGCCCTAAGGGAAACGCGCAGGCTTCTGCCTTTCTGTATTCTGAAAAGGCATCGTAACTGTAAATAAACCAAGGGCTAGAAACAGGCTTGAATTGCCTTACGTTAAAATTATACACGTTGAGACTAGAAAAGTATTTAGTTTCAGTTCATAGTTTCAGCAGCCCCTAGCGCGCGCGCACACACACACACACACACACACACACACACACACACACATTCTGTTCTTAAGGGAGGCCTACTTGTTATGCTTTTCTCCTCAAACCATAGAGGTCTTTCCCACCAGGTTTTGTCCTAGGACAGTTTGGTGATATTGAACTCCATCTCAGTCAGAATAATGCTATTAAATATGAAGAATAAATATAAAAGGTTTCAAAAAGAAGCCAGTTACACTGAAGTATATCATCAGGAGCCAGCCCTTGGGCGCATGTACTTGTAATCCCAGTACTCAGGAGGTGGAGACAAGAGGATCAGGAGTCACCATCATCTGACCATTATATAGCAAGTTCCAGGCCGTCCTTCTCTCAGAGCCTGTCTCCAAACAAACAAAGCCTGGAAAATTGTACCCTGAGTCTTCAGTAGTGAAACAAAGCTGGGTCCTGCTTAATCCTCACCTTTTCAGAAGGGGAAACTGGGTCCTAAGGAGACTCTGCAGGCTACTGGGCCTAATCTGTGTGTCCAGAACCGCTTTATCCCAGCTGGCTGGATGCTCTGTCCACACTCCCTGCCCTCTTGTTTTTAACCTACAAAAACTCACTTCATTTTGCAAAATTTGAAGGCTTCTCCTGAGCACCTCAAATTGCTCAGGCATGTCCACAGCGAGGCATGGTTTCACCTTGTTTGGGAGAATCTTTCTATTGGGTGTATTTTTATTTATTTATTTTTTGACAGTTTCAGTTTCAGGTCCCAGTCAGTAACTGATTTTATCAGTCAGAGAAGCATAACCCAGGAAAAAACAGAGCCTGTAGACGAATACAGTAGTAACTCGCACGCTTGACAGATTAAACTAAAACAGAGTGTCAAGACTGTGCTGGATGCCACCATGTTCAGCTGAATTAGTGTTTAACTAACTGGGCATTGTAGCCTGGCCAGGTTGACACATTGAGCTGTCACCCTGGTGCACTGTTCTTTGGTTTTGCTCCAAGGCAGAGGGAACACTGCCTGGTCTGCCTCCCCTCCTCTCTTTAGCGTGAGCAGGGTGTGATGTGGCTGTGTGACATGGTTGTGTCCCTGCTCCAATTTCAGATGTTAGTGTGGTCCCTGGTCACAGTGGAAACCGCACGGGAAACAGCATTTACCCTCATGTTTCTGTGGCTTGTCTGTTTTTTTTTTTTTTTTTTTTTTTTTTTTTTTTTGAGACAGGGTCTTTTACAGCCCAGGCTGACCTGGAATTTGCTGTAGACAGAGATGACCTGGCTCGCGATTCTCCTGCCTTCACTTCCCAAGTGCTGAGATTACAGGTGTGAGCCACCAGGCCGGCTCCCATCTGATTTCTCTAAAAGATTCATCAGCATTTCAATAACCTTCCAAGAAACTCCATGCAAGTATCTCCAACTGTAAGTAAAAGAAGGGATCAGAAATAAATGCAATATTGGCTCCGCTGCCCGGCATCGGCCACAGTTTGGCCAAAGCTGGATTAAGTGTGCCTGAGCCTTGGAGCACAATAATAGGACAATGATCCGCAATATAAAGGAATGGATGCTTGTTTCTTTGAATCTCACGGTGATACTGAGTTCCTCGATTGTAAATCTCATGAAACAGAAACCAGCCCTCGAGGACGTTGCGCCCTCCCTCGCTGCGGGGCTGCGAGGGGTCTGATTAACAGAAGCTTTTCCCAGCGCGGGATGAGCTGCATCTCGCCTCCCAGGCGGTTTTGCATCATCTCCCAGCGCAGCCGGGGCCAGGACTCGGTCTTCCCGCGACTGAGCGGTTTCCCGGATCTTCTACGCGAGACTCCAGTCATCCCCAGTAAGACAGTAAATAGATGCACAACAAAGGCAAGTCCCGGCCCTTTTCTTTGTTGATTTGACACCCAGGAAGCGTGCGGGCTCCGTGGCTTAGCTGGTTAAAGCGCCTGTCTAGTAAACAGGAGATCCTGGGTTCGAATCCCAGCGGGGCCTTTTTGTGGTTTTTCCGGTGTCTGGTGACCCGAAAGCCTGTTCAAGCCCAATTTGGGGTTGCTTTCCGCGCCGCCCTTTTACCTGTGTTTTATGCAGATTGGGGGGTGGACTCTGGTTTAGCAAAATAAATAAATAGATAAAAGCTAAGAACGCTGCTTTAAGAACGAATTTCTGTATCGAATTTCTGCATTTACTAGTGTTCTTACATTTTGTTCCACGCATTTTTCCCCTCAGCAAATACAAAAAGAATCAGGGTAAACAGAAAGAAAGGTTGAAAAAAAATAAAAAGGCAAGAACTTCGTGATGCCTGGTATTGCTTTCTTTTCAGAGGGATTCTCAAATGGTTGTGCTCACACACTCTGCAGGCAATGATTTAATTTATTTTTTAAAGAAGGCCAGGTTTGAAATGATCTCTAAATCTGTTGTTGGCAGCCTGGCAGCTCCTCTGAGAAACATGTAAAATAAACCGCGAGCAATAAAAAAACGTCTGTGCTCAGAGGTCAGAGCTTTTTAGCAAGTAGACATCAAAGTGGCCGCAGATGCTTGCCAATACCGAAGAAAAATCTGTCCGGAAGAACCAGAGGTCACCCATCCCAGAGCAGGTGGTGCTGTGGGACACAGGGTTCTGAAGAAGATCTAGAAGCGCTGAGGAGCCTTCTCCCAATTCTGCAGTAGGGAGAGACTGAAAAGTCTGGACAGAAGTCAGTTTCCTCTTAGATGAGGTCCTCACAAGGAAACTCCAGGCCAGAAGCAAGCTCACCCACCCAGCTGCCAATCTCTACGCATTTCCAAGAGCCAGCTCCCAACACCTGACACAGAAAAGTCCTCACACCTTATTTCCATGGATTCCCAAGTGTTGGACTATGATCTGTCCTGCCCATGGAGACAGTGTCCTGATGCTTTGAGGGACAGCGTAGGAAGCAGGATTACTCTGTGTTGTGAGTACCAGTGATGTGAGGGAGGAGTCAGACTAGCTCCCAGGGAACTTCTTCATGCTCAGAACACAGGCCTCCTCCAAACAGGAGGTGGGGGACCTGGGGTGGATGTTCGAACCAGACCACCGCTTTGACCTCTCTAAACCTGCCTTATCCACTCCATCTCACGTGTGGAAACTGAGTACACATAGCATTAACATACTACCCAACTGAACAAAGCTCAGAAGGCTGGTGTGTGGGGAGCTGGGTGTTAGGGTCACAAAAGTTTGCCCACTAGGCCTGTGTGTCTGAACAGCCTGCTTTATCTCTAAGACTGCAGTAGTGGTGGTGTTTTGCTCTTAGCAACTGTCATGCCTGTCAACTCTGACCTTAAAGCTGGTTTCTTCACCTAGTAACTGAAGGCCAGAGCTGATCAGGGCATCAAAGCTCCCTCAGGTTTGCTGATAGAAAGCACAGCTCTTGTTTCAAAGGGAATAAGAGTTTATTCTGAGCAAAATATGTGTTCCACCATGAAAGTGGTTTGTGAACTTTTTATAGTTACAGAACAAAAGAGTCATAAATCAATGTACTTACCAAATGCCTTGGTGGGGACACCAGGTACCCAGGCTACAGAAAAGCAGAGGAAATATCTGCCATTGTTTCAAATGTTATCTGATGATATTCTTAGCTTTTGGATTGGTGAAAGTTAATGATCTTCTGAATTAGCATATTCACCTGATAGGCACTACAGAGGTGGGACTGAAGATAGCCCAATCATTCTCACTGTTAGCAGTGTGATAGTTAAGTCACGCTGGGAGGCTTTGGGGTCTTCACAGTTCTGGCACTTACATCAGGGAACTCAGCAGACTGCTCTCCCCAGTGGGATTGGGCTTGATGGGGCAGGGGTGGAGGTGCTTCTTCCTGCAGCAAAGCCTTGAAGATGAAGTAGCAGGGCCCTTTCCACCCCCACCCCCCACCTTCTCCTGGTCTTTTGGCAGATGATCCCCTAATGGTTCTCAGACCTCTGAGCCTAGACTCAACCACACCACCCGCCTTTCTGTACTCCAGCTTATAGACAAGAAGTTATGGAATTTCTCAGCCTGAGTAACTGCGAGCCAAGTCTTCATAATAAATCTCTCTGTGGATTTGTTTCTCTTTGCCCTTTGATAGATGGATGGATGGATGGATGGATGGATGGATGGATGGATGGATGGATACATAGATGATAGATGATAGATAGATAGATAGATAGATAGATACATACATACATACATACATATTGGTTCTGTATCTCTAGAAGATCCTAATACAAATGTGCACTTGATTATGACAAACAAACACATACAGCAACAATAATCCCCATCTGAGCCAATGAAATGGCTCAGCGGGTGAAGATTTCTACCACTAAGCTTGAGGACTTGAGCTTGTTCCTTGGGACCCACATGCTGGAAAGAGAATTGACTCCTGCAAGTTGTCCTCTGAACACAACACACACACACACACACACACACACACACACAAAATGTAATAAAAAAAGACCCATTTACCTGGCATTAATGATTTGTTGGGCTCTAATAAGCATGTTGCATGTGCTGTCGAGCAGTGCCTCCAGCGAATGTCTGCAGTAAGATACACTTATTTCCTCCATTTTAAAGACAAGGGCTCTTAGGTACAAGGCTGCGAAGTCACTTGTTTGGAAGGCAGATGGCTCTTAGTGCGGAGTCCAAGGTGAGTTCGGCTGGGAACAGGCCCAACCTGCCGCCCTCTATGTGCCTCTTACTCACCCTAAGGGTTGTGACTTTTCTATTTTCTCCTTCCTCCTGCAGGGATTCAAATCTTGTTTGATCAGAATGTCTGGGTGGGCAGAAATGGAGTGACTATGGCTACTTGGGTGATAAGGGACAGCCCTGTTTGTTTATTCTTTTCTAATCTTGATGATGATCAACGTCATTCACTTTGCTACCTGTAGGTAGTTAGATGCTATCAGGATGCTATCAGTTTGGAGGATTGGGACTGGATCACTCCTTCATAGAGAGCAGCCCATATACCCAAATCACCCTCACTGGACCCCATTCTGAAATGTAAAATGCACACACTGCTGGGCCTAGTGACCTGCAACTTGCTCCTGCTGTATGTTAAGAGAACTGGATGGAACATGTAGGGATGGTGCACTGCCAAAACAGCTTAGATGCGGACAAGCGCTGGACTAGGCCAGAAGTCCGTCCTGTGGTGTAGTGACCTCCGTGTAGCATAGAAGTTGTGGTTCCACATTACGCTGTGATAGGAAAGTAACCCAGGGACCAACGTAAGAACAGAAGATCAACGACAGAGTGAGCTGTCCAAATGAAAAATTAGGCACCAAGCCAATGACACATGCTTTATAAAATCCAATAGCAAGAGGGTAGTGTGTGTGAAAGGTGGAGGAATGAGTCAGAGGAACAAGAATTAACTAGGGATTTGTAAATATGTAAAACCAAAGGGATTGTGCAAGCTGGGCAGGTGTGTCACACCTGTAAATCCTAGTTGAGGAGGCTGAGGCAGGAGCTCTGCTGTGAGCTGGGGAGCAAGACTTTGCTTCATCAAACAGAACCAAGAGGCTGTGCCTAAGACATCAGAGGAAGAACCCGGGGTTTGCCATCTCAGCTCTGCCTGTGGACAGGCAGACAGGGACAAAGAAGAGATGACAATCTCTAGGTTTAAAACTATCTTGTAAGTGCACAGTACTTTCACTCCAGAGCTCGAACGATAAAGAAAAATAAACATAGAATTTAACACTTAGCCTCAAAGCACTGAGAGCAGAAAAAAAAAAAAAAAAAAAGCAAGCTTGTCAGGAGTGGGATTCGAACCCACGCCTCCAGGGGAGACTGCGACCTGAACGCAGCGCCTTAGACCGCTCGGCCATCCTGACCCGGCAGTTCATTCTTGTTCAGCTTGCCTTTCTACCCCAACCTAAACGCTACTCGCTGTCT
Source organism: Nannospalax galili (assembly GCF_000622305.1). Taxonomy (NCBI): domain Eukaryota; kingdom Metazoa; phylum Chordata; class Mammalia; order Rodentia; family Spalacidae; genus Nannospalax; species Nannospalax galili. The sequence continues at coordinate 296,644 of NW_008337055.1, forward strand.
TATTTTCCAGGTTTGCGAATTTTTCAGCCGCAGACTCGAGCCCGGAGGGGGATGTCGCTCCTCGTCCTAGTAAAGCGGATCCCTGCGCAGCTCAGGCTCCGAGCCTTGCAGAACTCCGCTTACCGGGCCTGGCTGCTGCACGTCCTCTCTCGAGTGTCCCGGGCCCTCGGGTGTCTTCGGATATCCTCAGGTGTCCCGGGGGTCCTCGAGTGTCCCCTGGTGTCCCCGGGTGTCCTCAGGTATCTCCGAGGGTCCTCGGGTGTCCCTGGGTGTCCTCGAGTTTCCCTGGATGTCCTCAGGGTCCCTGGGTGTCGCCGGATGTCTTCGGGGTCCTCGAGTGTCCCCGGGGGTCCTCGGGTGTCTCTGAGTGTCGTCCTCGAGGTCCTCGGGGGCCCCGGTCTGCTGCGGGTCTGAGTACTGCAGCGGCGCGGAAAGGCAGAAATAAACAGAAAGCCGTCATTTGTGTACCTCGAACCCGCAGGGCACCGATAGCAGCAAACGTCCTCAGGGTAGACCCTGGCGTACAGTTTCAGAACCGTCAGCCTCTGCAGCCGGGGTGTGTCTCTACAGCCCGGCTTCCAGCCGGAGGATCTCAAACTAGTCATTTTGGCTCTGAGGACCTTGGGACCTGCTTCCCACCCCCACCTCCTGGGGTTCAGTGTTTTGAGAGAGTCCCACTGTGTAGCCCAGGCTGGCCTTACACTTGCAGCAATCCTCCTGCCTCAGCCTCCGGAGTGCTGAGATCACGTCTAGAAACTGGTTTCGTTGGGGGGTTGGTTGGTTTGGACAGTTTCCAGAGTGTACATTCAGTTGATAAAAGCCACTGGTTAATCCTTGCACTGAGCTCAAATGTCCATCTCCAGATAACTGAGTAGATGCAGCCCCACCCAGACCTACTGAAAATTAAGTTTTGCTGTTTAAAAACGCAGTAATGGGGCTGGGCATGGAGGTGCACGCCTTTAATCCCAGCTCTTGGGAGGCAGAGGCAGGCGGATCTCTGTGAGTTCAAGGCCAGCCTGGTCTCCATAGTGAGTTCCAGGCCAGCTGGGGCTACAGGGAGACCCTGTCTGAAAAGACCAAAAACAAAACAAAACCCCACGGTGATTAAGGTTAATAACATGTATTATATACTTGAAAATTGCTGAGAGATGTGAGAGGTTCTCACCACGAAAAAGTATTTAATTAACTGTTACTCGTCTTTTTCCTTCCCTTTCCCTCATTAGCTTCCAAGACAATAGTCCTGGGCAGTGCACCGAGCTGGCCCCAGACTCTAGAGAACTCCATGGCTGACTGCCTGGTGCCAGTGCTAACCTCTGTATGATTCACCCTAAGGAAAACTGATCTGAAGATGCTCTGAACCTGCCAGTGGCTCCCTGTCCAGCCTGTGCCCATTGTCAGACTGTACCCAGAGATGGAGCTCTGTGGTGGTGTTTCCGAGTCCCCTAAAAGACAGTGGTTGCCTTGCCAAGCAGATCTCAGTCACTTGAGGCAGAGCCGGCCGATCTTTATGTGTGTGTATAAAGTTATAAATTTACTTATTTATTTAATTTGTTTATTTATTTTGTTTGAGTGTATTGGTTGCATGTAGGTAGGTGTGCCCGTGTTGTGCAATGCCCACAGAGGTCAGAAGAGGGCGTCGATCTCTTAGAACTGGAGTTAAGGACGATTCTTAGTCACCATGTGGGTGCTGGAAATCCAACCCCGCCCCCCCAGTCAGTGAGTGCTCTTAACCTCTGAGCTATCTCTCCAGCCCCTATAAAATTATATTGTATATACATAAATTTATATGTGTATATTTATGGCACTTAGGTTCCTAAACCACTGCCTCTTTGTATCTCAAAAAATTAGGAAACAGAAATTGGTAAAAGGAAATTAATTAATTTATTTATTCCAAACTGGTCAGAAAAAGACTCCTTTCTTGGAACAGTGTTAAAATTTTATCAGAAAAAAAAAATGAAAAAAGGCTGAGGGTGTAGCTCAGTCAGTAGAGTGCTTGCCTGGCGTGCACAGGGCCCTGGGTTCCACACCCGGCACCTCATACACCATTAAGTTGTTGTTGTTGTTGTCTTGGTCTTTTCAAGACAGGGTCTCACCACACAGCTCTGGCTGGCCTGGAACTTTCCGTGCATACAAGGCTGGACTCGAACTCACAGAACTCCACCTGCTTCTACCTCCTGCGTATCACTACACCTGGCTTTGCTTTTTTGAGATGGAGCCTTAATATACGATATGTAGCCCAGTTTCGCATTGAACTTGTGATCCTCCTATCTCGGCCTCCAGAGGGCCAGGAATACAGATATGCCCCACCATGCCCAGCTCTAAGATAAGTTTTCTTTCTAATACATTTTAACATACCCATTATGCAATCACCTACATTTCTCAAGCATTAAAAATAATCTATTTTCTCTGTGTATGTGTGCTTGCATATGTATGTATGGGTGTACATGTACCATAACACGTGTGGAAGTCAGAGGACATCTTGAAGGAGCTGGTCCTCTCCTTCCACCACGTGAGTCCTGGGGAGATTGAGCTCAGGGTGTCAGGCGTAGCAGTCTGAGCCACCTTGCCAGCCCTCCTTAGCACTTTTTTAATGTGTAGAAGTGTTTTCTCTGACGTGTATGAGTACACCTTGTGCATGCCTGGTGCCCACGGAAGGCAGAAGAGGACATCCAATCCCTCAGAACTGGAGTTAAAGATGGGTGTTAGCTGCCATGTGGGTGCTGGAAACAGAGCCCAGGTCCTCTGTAAGAGCAGCCACTGCTCTTAACTGCCGGGTCATCTCTCCAGCCCCCCAAACAATTTTTTTAAAAAGATGTTTGTACTCTGTTTCCCATGAATTTCTAAAAATACAATTTGAACACAAATGAATGTTCATTTATTTATTGAGATAGGGTGTTGCTATATAGCCTGGGCTGACCTTAAACTCATTATGTAGTCCAGGCTGGCCTCAAACACCTAGTGGCTCCCTTCTGAGTGCTGGAATTTCAGGCATGTACCATCATGCTTGACTTAAATGACTGCTTAGCAGGGATAAGTGATACTCTCCTCCCAGTTCAGTGTAAGCAAGCAGCTTGGGGTAGCTATTGTTTGAGAAAGGGGGCACCCTGGGTGCTGGGCTTCTGTGAGGTGGAGGAAGGAGCCTGCTGTGGTTTGAATGTGCCCTCCCTGTTTTCATATGTTGGGGACTTAATCCTCAGAGTCATATATTATGTGTGTGGTGGGGGCATAGTAATGACTTTTACAATATGGACATACTCTGAACCAATAATTTTTGCCTAATCTTCAAACATAATGTAAACAAGTTCACTGAACCATGTGCCCCTCTTGTGACCTGGACATCTGACCTTAATCCCTCAGGCCCCTTCCTAGCCCTCTACCCAAGACAGTGTATAAATGTGTGTATGTGTGTTTTACATATCAACGCATCAAAGCACTGAAAACGGCACTTTTTTCATTGCAAATGAGGAGAGAAATTGAGAACCATCTGTTTGTAGCTGTGCGTGCAGTAGTCTAGATCTGCCACTCAAAGGACATCCTTTTCTGATAAGAGTGGGTCTGACTTTTACTTTCTCATTTCATGCTGGAGGTACTGTTCCAATAGAGAAGTGAAGGCCTTGCTCAGGAGCACAGTTCTGAGACAAATCTGAAGGAACAGGTGCTCAGCGGCTCGGGTCCACCGCTAGTCTTAAAATGGATAGCAAAGTTGGGCTGCTTTTCAACAAGGCATAGCCAGCTGTTATGTGGCATGGGACAGTAAATGCCCCAAGGGGGCAGGGCTAGGTGTGGAACCCAAGACCTAGTACACGGTAGGCAGGAGCCTTACCACGGAGCTTCACTCTCCTGGTCACCTGGAGGAAGCTCACTCACCAACAACGTCACCTTAATAGCAGCAGGAATGAAGTCAGCCTCGACACAGGGCTTAGAACAGGCCTTTTGGAGGGTAGTTGGATCTACCCCACCCGCTGCAGTTCCCCAGCCCTGCCTGTTCTGGTGATGGCTCCCTTAGGCCTGGGACCATCCACACCGCACTGCAATGACAGCCCATTCCCAGGCAGTTTTTATTCTTGTCTTGCTTTGTCCCAGTCCTTCCTGTTGAGATAAACAAAGGCAAATTCAGACAGACTTATTTATTAGGTAAAGTCCATAGACAGCATCCATCCTGGAAGCTGGAGAAATGCAAGTGGAAGGTGTAAGCCTGGACACACGTGCATGTGGACGTGGTCCGGGATTTCCTCCTCCGTCATTGCCCTGTCTGGTCCTCCAGCGCTGAGTGTCTCAGCTGCTCCTCTCTGCCCACAACTTCAGCACACACAGGGAAGCAGGGCCAGTCTCCTCCAGTATAGAGGTTGACTTGGGAATTTCCCTAAGGCTCAGGAACGTGGATGAGGGGTGGAAAGAATGTAACAGCTGGATAATAGGGGTAGTAAGAGCCGCGAAATGCCATCTTCTGGTCATGACAATAGCAGCTGTGACTGCCTGCACTGGGCCTGTACCAGATTGGCTCTGTCAGCTGTCAGTCATGGAGGTGGGAGGGGCCCTGTCCCTCCCTGCTGGGCTACCAGCTGCTGACAGATTGAGGGAAAGGAAAAGGTATAATCTTCAGGTATAGACCTGCTGCTGAGCCCACCAGGCTCCAGTGGATAGTTCCAAGCTGTGATCACACAGACAGGCCTGGTTAAACGCAGTGGGTCATTCATAAAACAAAGCAGAGAGATCTGAATTTGGGAAAGGGATTTGTAGGGAGCAGAGGACATTGACAGAGGGGAAGGGAGGGAGATGAGGAAGGGGGAGGAGCGAGCATACACAGATGCATATACATGTATGAGGGTGTCAAAGAGCAATTTAATTAATAAAAATATTTGAGATATAGGCCTGAAAAACCCTAGGGACAGACAAGTGTACATGGTTGGATCAAGTTCACCTCATTTGTCTTGTCTCCTCCAAATTGCTTTATGAGATTTTAGCTTAAGATCTTCCTTTCCCAGAACCCTTTTTTTCCTTTCTAGAACCCATTCCTCCACACACACCTTCCAGGTACCAGGATATTTCTGCCACAATGCCATGTCCACCTAATTCCCTCTGGTCCCTAGGAGGTTGTATCAAGGCCTTCCCTGTAGGCTCTGGCCTGAAGGGATATGGGCACACTAGAAATAGTTTAGGAATCACCTCTCCATCCCCCCAAGATTGGTATAGAAACACGTGAGAAGCCCTTTTCCCTCCACCTTCCCAAGATGACTTAATCACCATCCACTAGGAAGAACCCTGGCTGCAGGGAATGGACAGGCAGACCAAGGCGCCACGAAGAGTCAGGAAAGGGAAATGAGCTGGACTGTTCCTTAAGGTACTGCCTGGCTGGCTGGGGAAGGGATTAGTTTGGAATGGAGAGTTTCTGTGTCCCTGGCAGTAAAGCCCTTCCCCAGAGGGGACAATGGAATGTTCTTAGAAAGGTCCTGGGCATCAGTAATGACTGTGACCTGCTCAGGCCCACAGGCTGCTGGGCAGATGGTCAGGGGCTTTTTACCACAGGACCACAGGCAAAAGAAGGGCCGGAGAGGGCCTGAGAAAGAGATGCTGGGGAAAGCATAGATGAGAGACCCATCGGTCATACTGTAGAAGGAGATGTCTCCTGATTCATAGTCCAGGAAAATCCCAACCCGCCGAGGGGCTCCTGCTAATGGGAGAGGGGTCCGGAGGGGGGTGAGAGCCCAATACTCATTTCCATACAGCTCCACAGCCCAGAACCCATTCTCAGGAGTCATGGGGTCAAACCCTTTCTTCATCACGTTCTCCCTGCACACCCCGAGGGCCCAGTCGGTCCTATCTCCCACCTCCACCTCCCAGTAATGTCTCCCTGAAGTGAAGGTCTCCCGGCCTAACACACAGGGCCAGGAGTCGAATCTCTCTGGTCTATCAGGCTGTGTCTGGTGTGAATCTTCTAGGCGAACCGACTTTGAATCCTCATACAGAAAGAGGTAGGGGTGGGCTGTGTCTGCATCCAGAGTCACGTCAACTGGAAGCAGAGAGGGTGCATGAGCGAGTGCTGGACAGTGCAAGACCTGGCCTGTCTTCAGAGACTTAGAGCAGTGCTGGGACAGCCCTAGAGTCCCTGTGATGGGGGAGCTGCCTGGCCTCTCCTGTCACCATTCCCTTGACAGCTGGGATTATGTAAGAGCTGACATTGTTAGAGGAATTTTTCTGCTGGCCCTCTTCTGAGTCCCCTGGATGCCCCTTGAGGGAAGTGCTGAGGCCCCTTGTCCCCACCCCCCTTTCTAGCCTCATCACTAAAGAGAACATAGGGTGCTCTTGTGTTCAAGTCTCACAGGTTTTGGACTTCCTGGGAGACGTCAGAGGCTCTGAGAAACCCTGGGACACTGACTGACCTTCGTGCAATGCGGCTTTTCTGTTTTCTGCAATGAAGAGAGCAGCTGTCAGCAATGGGTTAAAAAGTAGGAGGAGAAAATCTTGTGTGTAAAAGGAGAAAGAACTTACTGAGTTCTTCCAGGAGCCTCTCTGGAAAACAAACAGAAATCTCAGAGGTTGTTTTTAACGGTCAGGAAGGAGGGAAACACACAAAGAGGCACTGTTTTGTGGCTGGACAACCACCAAAGAACCAGGAACAGGATTTTGTTTTACTTTCTAAGAAATAATCTGGAAGTTCCTGCCAGTACGGATCTTTAACAGTAAGATCTTTACTGGGAAACTGAGTTAGAATTGGCCATAGGGTCTGAAGTTGTGAGGACACATAAGGTATAAAATGGCAACTGGTATTGGTTTCCACTCTGCCTATGTCCCAAGTCAATCTTCTTCATGATAGGCACCTGTGATTTTAGGAGGCCTGTAATTCCTTCCAACTTCAGAATTCTGGAATCCAGCATCTTCCTATTGGAAGTCACCCCAGCAGTGTGTCCAACTTTACCCCGGGCACTCTGACAAGAAGCCTTTGCGGGCTCTGTGACTTACCCTTAGAGCCAAATTCGGCCCCCCTCTGTCTGGATCTCTCCTTGTATAGTCTCCAGGTGAAAAGCACGGACCCGATGGTGAGAAGTCCCAGGGCTACGGCGAGGAAGAGCACTGCGACCATCCAGACAGTCAGCTTTGAGAAGAACGGAGCTGAAAGGGAACCCAAAGGGGGAGCTGCCTTCAGAAACTCAGCAACTCCAGCCTCTGCTGGCACGAAAAAAGGCAAGAAATGGGGACTCCAAGGACACTTCCCATCCCTCACAGCAAAAGTGCGGCTCCAAAGCCACTCCCAACTCTTCAGAAAAATTTGAGCCTGGGCAAGGGAAAGCCCTGGAGAGTCATTTGGGAACAGAACACCTGAAACCAAGGAAATAATGGGCCACTTCCTGTTCTCGAAATTCCTTGTTAACTGTCGAAGCAGAATGGGAGCCAAGAGGCGAGGAGGTTGGGGGGGAAGAGGAAAGTCACCTCTACAAGGGACAGAATGGGGCCTGCTGACCGAACCAGAGATTCTAACTAGGCAGAGAGGATCCTCTTCCGGGAGTTACTTGACACCCTGGACTCCGGTGTGGGATAAGGCAGGGAGAGGAGGGTAGACCCAGAAAACCAGAAAATGAAGTCTCCCTGCTTACTCAAGGGGAAGGACCGAGGTCAGAACTTCTCTGTCTCACATGGGAGGTGGGTGTGGAGGAGGCAGGACTGGGAATTGAATCAAGGTCTTCATGCATATTACACAAGTACCCTGACACTGAGATTCAGCTCCAACTCTCAGTCTTTTTATTTTAGTGAGTTGGTAGGGCTTCCTTAAATCAGCAGGCAAGAGCTGCAGGGAGAGGGGTATGGAGAATATGGACAGCTGTGCCGTGATGCCCCTTCTGAGCAGTGGCGCAGGTCACCTGGCCCTGTCTTTGTCAACAAACAGACCCAGCACTGGTTCCACTGACCTGGTATGGAAATCCCCACTTCCTTCTCCTGGCTGAGGAGGGCGTTCTCGATGCCACAGGACACATTCCCCACAGAGCTGTCTCTGATGGTCACTGAGGCCACCACCGTGAACAGGCCTTCCTCGTCAGGATTCCTGGATTCTGATGTGGATGGAAATCTCTCTCCTGAGGAAGTTCTCCACTCCACCTGGGGCTCTGGGTACCACCCTGAGGAGGTGCACTCCAGCCGGATCCCTTTGTCCTCTTGAACTTCCATCCTGATGTGAGGATCGGATCCCAGAGCTGTGGAGAGAGAAGCTGGCCTCAGCCTTTCGGTGGAACCCTCTGAGAGCCTGATAATCAGAGAGAGAGAGAGAGAGAGAGAGAGAGAGAGAGAGAGAGAGAGAAAAGTGGAAAGTGGATTGGAATGGGAGAGATTCCTGTAGCCTTCCTGTGTGACAGAAGACTGAAGTATCAATAAAAAAAAATGTCAGGGTCTGGAGAGATGGCTCAGAAGTTAAGAACCCTTGCCGTTCTTTCAGAAGACCAGGAGTCCATTCCCAGCATCCAGATGATGGTTAAAAATTATCAGTAACTCCAGTTCCAGGGGATCCAATGCCCTCTTCTGGCCTCTGTGGGCACTGCATGCATGTGATGCACTGCCTTGAATAAAGGCAAAACACACATACACATCAGACATTTTTAAAGCCTTATGCCTTATCAGAAAGGGATGCCCTATTGAGATCAAGCTTTTCAAACACAAGCAGGGGTTTGATGGGCAAACATGAGGTGCTTGTCCAGCCGGCAGGAACAGCAAGGACAATGGCCAAGAAGTGGTTAGAAGCTCCAGAACTGACACAGAGCTCTGTGTTTGTAAGCACGTAACACGGATTTGGGAAAGAGGTGACTAAGATTGGGGTATTTTAGGATGTATAAAAAAGTCTTCTCCTCCTTGTGAGACCCTTGCCTCACCTCCCACATGCTGGGATTATAGGCTTGTGCCACCACAAGCCGTTTTCTGCAGTGCCAGGATGGCAACCCCAGGGCTTCATGCATGTTAGGCAAGCACTCTACCAACGAAGCCAAATCCCCACTCTCCAAAAGCCTTGAGAACACGGTTTGGAGGCTATCTTTTTTTTCCTGGTGTTTCAGTTGATAATTTAAATTTCCTTTATCTGGCACGCTGACTCAGGAATTTTCTTAAATGGCTTCTGCCTCATCTTTCCTCACACAATGATGCTCTAACAAAAAAAATCAACATAGACCCAGGGATGTGGGGATGTACCACTGTAATCCTAGCACTCAGGAAGTGTGAGGCCAGAGAATTTCAAGGCCTGCCTCAGTTAAATACTGAATTTGAGGTCAGCTTGGTATGAAACTCTACATCAAAAACAGCAATAACAAAATCAATAAAATTGCTTTCCCCGTCTGTTTAGCCTAATTCTTTCCTTCCTTCCCTTCTCCCCCATGCCAGCCCCCAGTGCTACGGGGTACAGAAAAATACTGAGTTGCAGAGAAGCTTCCTCAAACACACACTCCCAATTTCCCATATTCCAAATTGGTGTGTATAAGAATGCAGATTCTTTTCTTGAAAGTGGCCACCACTTTCATCAAACACTCAAAGATGTCTTTCACTCTTAAAAAATAAGAAGTTTTATGTCAGCAAACATCTGGGCAGCTTGTCTTTTCTTTTCCCCATAATGTTTATTACTGTTGTTTGCGGCAAGGTTTCCTGTAACCCAAGCTGGCCTGGAACTTGCTAGGTAGCCCAGGTTGCTGTTGAACTCCTATTCCTCATCTGCTGCTGAGATTACAGGCTATATCTCTTCATCCAGTTTAAATATCTCGTTTTTTTTTTTTTTTAATGTATATAATCAGTCTTTGAGAGACCCTTCCCTAAAAATGAAATGAGAATCATTACGTTTGGCGATATATTTGTGGGCTGGGGAGGTGTAGTTCTGTTCGTAGAATCTCGCTTAGTATGAGGAAAGCCCTGAGTTCTTTCAATCCCACGGCACCACCTAAACAGGACATAAGGATGTGCCTGTAATCTCAGTACTTGGGAGGTGGAGATAGGAGGGCAGAAGCTGCAGCATCTCCCACATGGTCTAGCGGTTAGGATTCCTGGTTTTCACCCAGGCGGCCCGGGTTCGACTCCCGGTGTGGGAACAGTCAAGTTTTTTCTTTTAAATTGAGCGAGGTGATTCATTCCTGTGACCCTAGCACTTAATGACTCTAGCACTTAGGAGGTACAGACGGGAGGGTCATGAGTTTAAGGCCATCCTCAGCTGCAGAGCAAGATTGAGGCTGGGGTCTATGAGACTCAAAAAATAAGCAAGTAAACAATAATTAAAAATTGAAAAAAAGAAAGGCAATATATTTGTGTATTACATATATTAGCTTAAGAGGCAAGAAGACCTTTAAAAGTACATAACGCTTTTAGCATTGGTAAACTTTGTTTCTTTATCATCTAACTTTATTTCCTTTTTGCAAACTCTTGCTGGATATATCTTCCCCAGTTTTACAGTAGGAAACAGCAGGTTTACTTGATGCCGATCACTAGTAAGTGAGAAGTTTGCTTGGTGCATTCTTTTCTAAGATTCTAAGGAATGGTTACATTTCCTGATTCCTGAATTTGGGCAGGTGTGTGTGTGTGTGTGTGTGTGTGTGTGTGTGTGTGTGTGTGTGTGTGTGTATGGAACGACAGGTCGGGGGAGGGAGGGAGGGAAGGAGAAAGGGAGAGAGGGAGGAAGAGAGGGAGGGAGAGAGAGAGCACAAAACCTTTTCTGGGTGCATCAGTGTTAGCTCTGGCCACACTCTACCTGTTAGGATGTCAGCCCTTAAACACTAACTCACCTGAAGCCCCTCTGAATATACTCTTCTCACCACAGCCTTACATAAACGGTGAAACAGACACAACTTAAACCTCCAGTTCTGGGAACTGGTCCAGTAAAGCTCGGTGTGCTTTACGAAGCAGTGTAACAACTGGCTGTGGTGATGTACACCTGTGATCCCAGCACTGAAGGTAGAGGCAGGAGGATCACCATGAGTTCAGGGCCACAGAGTAAAATAAAAATAATAAAAAGAACGCTACTCATTTACATCCTACATTTTCTTAATTTTCTTGGGGGGATATTTGTCCTGCAGGAAAGATATTTCTTTCTGCACACCCCACCGGCTGAGCCCCCTCCCACCGATTCCCCCACTCTGAACCAGCCACCGCTCTTGGACGCCAAAGAGATTTGGAAAAGAAGTCGGGTGGCTCCCTAGGTGAGCGTCTGTGGGAGGTGTGATGCTCAATACCCACCTGCTACTTTGAGATGCACGGTGGCCTGGGCGGAGCTGGCGTTGTCTCTGCAGAGGCACAGGTACGCCCCGTCGTCCGAGGCCCTGACGTCTCGGATGTGCAGAGCAGCGCGGCCCTCCCGGAGCCCCGCGGTCAGCAGCGCCGTCCTCCCGCGGTACTCGGCCACCGGCTCAGCCTCCTGGCCCTGCTCGGACCGGTGCAGGAGCACCATGGGCCTCGCCGTCTGTCGGAACCACCACAGCTCCAGGTGCTCTGCGCTCACGTTCGGAGAGAGGCGACAGGGCAGCTCGGCGTCCCCGCCCACCAGGGCCAGCACTGACTCCTGGGGTGCGACCACATCAAACCGAGCTGTGGGAATGGCAAGGTCAGAGGCCATGGGATGGAACGGAGGGCCACCGCCAGGCTCCTGCCGGAGGAGAGCCCCTCACACCGTCTGCTGCCCCTCCCTTGTACTGGGATTGGGGTGTGCACCACGCCCTTCCTTTCTTTTGTTTTGTTGAGACCGGACTTTGCTAGATCGCGCAGCTTTGAACCAGAGGCAATGCTCCTGCCTCAGCTCCCGAGTGCTGGGATTACAGGTATGCTCCACTGACCTGGCTTGTTTCCTTTGAGTCCACTGGACTCTGATGTAGGTGTCCAGCCAGAACTAAACTGGGTTACTGGCACTTATTAGGACCTTCCAACACTGTAGGGGGATAAGAAGAGAGACCTACCGGAGTCCAGCCTGGGCAGCTGCAGGACCATGAGGCTGAGCAGACCAACCAAGAGGTGGGAGTTGGGGGACACTGCCATCTCTGACCTTACTGGGCAGCAGGCTGCTGATGGAGTTCGCAGGAGCTTCGGCCTGGAAGGCAAATGGTCAGGGGGTGACTGTGGGCTCTGCGGAACCCCTGCTGTCCACAGCCCCTTCCTTCTGCTCTGTGCCACCTCTCCAGGGAATTTTCAGTCCAATAGCACCACCCACACCCTTCCCTAAGTCCAATAGATAAATGAGGAAATCTTGGGATCTCCACATTTAAAATAGTCTTCTTTAAGAGAAAAATGTGTTCTTTGAGTTTAAAAACGACAATAAAATTAGAGCCGTGGAGGTGGATGGATATGGATAACAAGAAATGAAGAGGAAAGATGGAAGGTGGGAGAGAGAGAGAGAGAGAGAGAGAGAGAGAGAGGAAGAACAGATGGCCTAGCACAGGGAAGGAGATGGAAGACTCTTGCCCAGAAATAAAACACCCACGACCTCAATGGTCTTGGAGAGAAAGCCAGGAAGGAGCCACGGCTACCAAGAGAGAAAGCTGCGGGTGGGTGGCCCAGGGCAAAGTTAAAAGCCAGTGGGAGGCGGAAGGGGAAGTACTGTCCAGAAAGCCTGCCCCCAGGTAGCCTGGTGAACGATGGATTCGTGGTCTAGATTCTTGATCTTCAGTTTAGAGATCAGGATATGCATTAAGGGACAGGACTAAATAAACCAGAATGAAGAGAAAAGGTCTGAGTAACTAAACGCTGTGTGAGGCTGTCAGCCACTTAATCCACCTCCCTAAACTTCAGTCTTTGGTCTCTGAAAACAAAAGGAAGCCCAGTGTAATGGTTCATCCTTGTAATGTCAGAGGCAGGGGCAGAACCACAATTCAAGTCCAGCCTGGGCTACATAGCAAGGTTCAGGCTGGTCAGGACTACATACGGAGAACCTGACTCAACAAAACAAAATGAAACAACAGAAAATTTAAATGTAATTGTGAGCCTACCCCTCCCCCGCTCAGTCTCCGGCACTGAAAAAAGGAAAAGTAATGTTTGAATTATGCTGAGGAGAACCACGTGGGGAAGGTGAAGTGAATTTAACCAGCAGGAGCCCAGAGGTAACTTATTCTGTCACCACGTATGAGAAAACGAAAGGGCAGAGCCGGAGGCGGGAGACAGCAGCTCACCGCCCCGCAGCCCCTTCTCGGGGGGGGGGGGGGGGGGGGGCGGAGGGGCTGCTATGCGCAGGTGACATGATTTCACCTGTTGCCCACCTTGAGCAACCGCAGCAGCTGTGGCCACTTACAGAACCCGGAGCCACCCTATGCTAGGGTCACTCATGAGGCCATAAATTCCTTATTTGATATTAAATCTCTATTTCTTACAGAAAAAAGTGGAAGATTACAGAAAAATAATTATATAGCGTGTAGATCGCCGTGGATTAATGATAGGTCGGTATCCCTCGTGTTCATTGGTATACTCCCTCCCGGAATTTATTTTATACTTTGCACATCCCTGAAACAGTGTAATTCAGAGCTTATCTGCTAACTGTACAATTGCCAAGATTGTGGGATGTTTTGTTCTTTTATTTTCTACTGTAAATGATGCACTTGATGTTGTAGCTCAGTTGGCATCGTGCCAGCTTAGCATGCAGGAAGCTCCGAGTTTGATCCCCAGCACTGCCTGAAATCAGGCACGGTGGCACACACCTGTACTCCCGGGTAGACGCACACACCTATGATATCAGCTGGAACAAACTTAAAGTCATTCTCAGCTATAGAATCAGTTTGAGGCCAGCCTGAGCTACTTGAGACTTTGTTGCAAAAGTTCTACAGTGCCCTTCGATAGCTCAGTTGGTAGAGCGGAGGACTGTAGGAGAATCACTTCAGGTATCCTTAGGTCGCTGGTTCGAATCCGGCTCGAAGGAGGCCTGTTTTGTTGACATGTGCAGACTTCGTGTCTAGTGCAAGGATCCATATGTGACTGTGAGATGACAAAAATCCCCCGGACATACCTGGTGGAAGGAGAAAATTGATCTGAAGCCCACAAGAGGTGGCCCACTCATTTCCTAAAGTAAAAAAGTGTAATACATTTTTTTTAAATGCCCTTTTTTGGTGGGGTGAGGTAGAGGCAGGTGGATCTCTGCTGGGAGTCTGAGGCTACTCTGGTGTCCATGACCAGTTCCAGGCTAGCCAGGGCTATTAAATAGTGAGGCTCTGTATTAAAATGATTTTTAAAAAGTACTTTATGCATAGTTTTTTGTTCACAACTTGGATGACTTCTTTTTTTCTTTTCTTTTTGAGACAGTGTCTCCTTGTAGCCCCAGCTGGCTTGGGACTCACTATGTAGACCAGGCTGGCCTCGAACTCACAAAGATCTACCTGCCTCTGCCTCCCAAATGCTGGGATTAAAGGCATGCACCACCATGCCAGGCCTGTATGACTTCTTGATAAACTGTCTGATCCCATTTCTAGAAATAGAGCCATTGGGTCAAAGGACATGAGCATGTTATCTGCAATGTTGAATGGAATGTGGCACCCATTCAAGGCATCCTTGAGTGTCCCTGCCAGAAAGGGAACATTTATTTATTTATTTATTTATTTATTTATTTATTTTATTTATTTATAGACAGGGTCTCCCCATGTAACTGTCCTGTAACTTGCTATGCAGACCAGGCTAGTTAAAAAAAAAAAAGCTATTATCTTACATACTTACTATGGAAACTGGTAAAATTTGCTAAATTATTATTACAAAGCCTTTGTCTGGTATTGAGGCTGGTCGTTTTCACATATTGATTGACCACTTACTGTAGTGTAGATTATTTATAGACAGGGTCTCCCCATGTAACTGTCCTGTAACTTGCTATGCAGACCAGGCTAGTTAAAAAAAAAAAAGCTATTATCTTACATACTTACTATGGAAACTGGTAAAATTTGCTAAATTATTATTACAAAGCCTTTGTCTGGTATTGAGGCTGGTCGTTTTCACATATTGATTGACCACTTACTGTAGTGTAGACAACGGTCATTGGACAGTTGCCCATGTTTTCAAGGCTGTCTCTCTGATGCTTATTACAATCTGTGTGGACTTTTTAGAAATTAGAGATAATAACATGTGCTTATGACACAAGTCCTTCCCATTTTATTTCCTTTTAAGTAGATTATGATTAAAACCAAGGATAATCACCCCAATTGGCCCACTAGATTACTGGAGAATGGATTGAATCTGATCATAGTATTTTTTGCTTAAGAATCCCTACAAGTCTGAATGTTGGTCAAAATGTCATATTCTTCTTGTTCAGGGTCAGAGGAAATGCACACATCAAGAGATCGGGGTCTTCAGTTCTGAATTCATGCCTCATCACTGTGGGTAATGTGTGTTTTAAAACATTTTGTACGATAAATTTAAATATTCCGTCCTGGTTTATGGGATTAAAGGGTAAAAATGAGATCAGTTGCCAAGTCATCAGGAAGGCATTTTGCCTGTGTTTTTTCATTTATTGGGCCTTAGAACCATGCTGAAGCTGAAATTGTTACGCTTGCTGGCCTTGTGGTGGTGGTACACATCTTTAATTGGGAGGCAGAGGCAGGCAGATTTTTGTAAGCTCAAGACCAGCCTGGTCTATATAACTAGGTCAGCCAGGGGCTACATAGTAAGAGGGAGGGAGGGAGGGAGGGAGGGGGAAAATGCTGTAGCAGGCACAGGCATGCCCAAGCTGTGGCCACAGCTGCATATAGGCACACGTACCCCAGAGAACTGTGGACGGGACCCAACACCAGATGGTAAACTGATTAACATTATGAGATTTTTGTGTGGGACTCTTCTTCTCCAGCATGTACTTGGCAGATGACAGGGATACCGCAGTGTCAATAAACTCTTCCTTCTGCCCCCCATCTGCCTATTCTAACAGGACCGACAGTTAGTAGTTATCCTCCCTCTTCCAGAATATTCCACCCCTCTCTTGTCTGCACTACCAATGTCTGCTCCTCCCTCAAAACCTTCCTGAGGGCTGTGACTTTCGCAACTTCTTCCAAAAGCACGCAGATACAACTATACTTTGTTTCTGAGACAGTAGCTGAGGGTGACCTGGGAGTGACCCCCTCCGCCACAGCGATCCTCCTGCCTCAGCCTTGAGTGCTGGCATTAAAGGTGAGAGCCACCATGCCCGGGCTGCACAATTGCTTTATCTGGAACTTATATCTACAAGTTTCTAAACACAGTAAGTTACTTATACATCTATTTCTCCATATACTCATCTAAATTTTATTTTTTTTTAAAAAAATTTGAGACAATGTGTCACTATGTAGCCCCAACTGGCCTGGAGCTCACTGTGTAGACCAGACTGGCCTCCATCTTATAGAGATCTGCCTGCCTCTGCCTCCTGAGTGCTGGGGTCAAAGGTGTGTGCCATCACGCCTGGTCCTAAAATTTTTTTTGTTACATTTTTATTTATGTATTGTGTGTGTATGTGTGCAGGTGTGCCAGGCACTGAGGCCAGGAGTTCACGTTCTGTTTCGGAGTTACTCCCAGCGTTCTGTAGCTTTTGGTCTGGTTCCTCTTCAGGTGAGGCAGCAGCTGCAGGCTTTGCAGGAGCTGTGGAGATAGTGCTGAGTAACAGCTCTGGCTAAACTGAGCCAAGAGGGAGGGCTGGGGCGGGTGAGTGCCAGCAAAGTGCTGTCTTCCCTGACTTGCTTTGGGGTCACCTGTTCTTTGGGTGACACACATGACTAACATCCATACAAGAATCAGGTATGACCAGGTGGCATTTTCACAGTACAGTCCTGAAATAATTTTATGTACCAAGCCCATATCAAAGAGATACAAGTGTGGTAGACCGGAACTTGCATTGCGAGGGGACAGTGGAAGCGACGCCACGAGAGGTCCAGAGAAGGTGGAGGTTCTCAGTGTGGAAGGCTCAGGGCACGGAGGAAGGTTGAACGTGCCAGCAAGAGGCTGAGATCTGTGTTGCATTCCGGGAAATGAAGAGTTCCTAGAAAAAAGAAGAGGGATATCCGTGGACTTTACAGAGCCAATAAACTGAGGCTGCACTGAGCTAGGTAGACAGAAAACTCAAGGACGAGTCTTCGAGGACCACTCTGCCCCGACAGCCCGTGTTCCCTTCCATCCCTGCTCCTGCTAACCCTTCTGTCTTTTGGGGCCTCACGCACAGTCAGCCGGAGTAGGGCTGTAATACCACCCCTACACGGCAGGCTGCGGATAACGTGTGAAACACAGAACTCAGACATTTCACCAGCAGACTGTACGTTCAATACAGGGCCAAGCACAATGGCACATGTCTGTGACCCCAGTATCTAGGAGGCTTTGGAAGCAGGAACAGCAGAAGGCCAAGGTCATCCTTGGCTACATAGGAAGTTCAAGGCCAGCCTGGGCTACATGACACCGCGTCTCATTAAAAAAAAGTCATTATCGTCCCTAAGCTGGCCCCTGATCCGGGCTTGTCTCAGGTTGGTTTCCCCTAAAGCAGACCTTAAGACAGAGATTTAGATGTAACATGAATAAACAAAAGACAACGAGGAACACCTAAAGTCTATATTGGGCTGCCATGGGGTGCTCAGTTTGCTGGGGACTTCTTTTATTTTGAAACAGGGTCTCACTGTGTAGTCCTGGCTGGCCTGGAATTTGCTATAAAGACCTCACTGGCCTCACATTCACAGAGATCTGCTTCCCAAGTGCTAGGATTAAAGGCATGTGCCACCAAGACCTAAGTGGAACTAGAAACTCCCCATCTCAGAACGGACTGGAAATCTTGCCCCTTATGGAGGCTTTGAGGGTGATGGTTATTAGAGATGCAGGAAGCCACTGGTGCTTGCACAGGTGAACTTGGGGAGAGGGAAGGCATACTGAGACTACAGGATGTACGATTTGGAGGACATATGGGGCACTCTGCTATAACGTATCTCCATTCTCAGGACCTTCTCACTGCTGTCCTATCCCAGCTTGTCCCTGTCTTCACCGTCCACACACACTGTTGTCTGTCCTCTGACCTCCCTCCCTCCTCACTGTCAGCCAGAGTCAAATGACTTTTAGAAGGAGAAATGGGTCACCTAATACTGTGATCAACTTCCAGGAGATTGTGGAAAACTTAGAATTGCAACTAACTACCTCCTTCCTTCTCATCCTCATCTCAGGTGCTCAGTATTTTTATTTTTTAAATTTTCATGCATCTCAGGTTTTGAGATTTTTGGAGGTCGAAGCTCAGAATCCTGGAGAGATGAAGTCAGTGGCGCACACCATTGTGCTTGCTGGGTCTGTCGTGACAGTAGAGTTTATAAAAGGTTTATTGTTGTGTGAAGCAATGGAGGGAGGGCGGCTCAGCATTTCCAGTCCTTTTCTGAGTCTCTCTGGCAAGTGTGCAAGAGTAAAACCCAATTGTCCTGTGAGTTAAATGTGTGGGAACCAGTTGTGTGGGTTAAAGATGTGTTTCTAGGAATGTGTACATAAAACTCACAATGAGACAGCTGTTCCCTTCTGTGAACATCCGATTACTCAAAAATTACCAGTGTATCATGAACATGAAAAGACATTCAGTTTCAGTTCTAAGAAATCTGGGGGAAGTTCCTTTTGGCTTCAGATGCCAAGAGAGTTTGCTGTACCTGAGCGCTGAAAGTGGGGGGTGGATCCGGGAGAGCTGGGAGGCTGGTGGAGGGGTTCTGACTGCGGTGGTTGTGCTGAAGCCTGCCAGACAAAGCCCACCTGATGTCCAACCAGGGCTTACCAGTGACTGTGAGGTCAGGAATCCAGGCATGCCTCCATGCCTCCCCCTGCAGGGGCCTGAGATTTTTTTTTAGAGAAGTGAAGATGGACTTCTTGGCTTCCCTGAAGAATTTCAGGAAGTCAGGATGAAGAAGAGAGGAGTTTATTAGGAAGAGATTGTAATATGAGTTTAAAACAATTATTACATTCATGTATTGATTTATTTAGTGTAGGGGGAGGCTGTGCGAGTGCCATGACAGCATGTGGAGATCAGAGGATAACTTGGAGGAGTCGATTCTCTCCTGCCACCATATATATATATATATAGACTTTGGGGATTGAATTCAAGTTGTTAAGCTTGGTGGCGAGTGCCTTTCTTCACCTGCTGAGTAATTTAATTCCCACTGATCTTTAACAGGTTTATGCTTGGGAGATAATAGAAAGAGAGGTACTCAGGGAAAGAAAAAGACAGTCACGTGTGGGTGTGCATTTCTCCAGAGTCACAAAGTGCCTTATATATGATTTTGATGGCTCTTAAGTTGTATCTCAAAGGATCACTTAGAAACGTCTTCCCTTCCCCTTTCTCCATTTTTGATACCTCAGGTTATAGGTGGCTCCAGAGGTGGCTTGGATAGGACCTCAATCTGATAAGGTAAAGCCACGAGGAAGTCCCAGGCAAGGTCTGAGTCATCTCTGTGTAAGAGGGGTGTTGTCTCCATGCAGGCGGCCTCGGTGGCCAAGATTAACTCTGTTGGAATTCTTGGCTCTCAGCTGGCTAGAAACTTCAGTCAGATTCTGTAGTGAGGGGCTCCTGTGTGTCCCCCGTCCGCTCAACCTTCCCTGTCTATCCTGCCTCAGACTGACTGTACTTGTTACAGCACCAAAGGCTCCACAGTGAGGTGATTCTGTGGGAACCTGGAGGAATAGCATGCCTTGGTTGGATGATAGCAGGTTTTTTGAGACAGGATTTCATCTAGTCCAGGCTGGCCATGAAGGGAGACCAGGGATGAACTCTTCTGACACTTGGTGCTTTAAAAATAAAGTAAAAATAAAAAAAAGTGATATACCAGAAATAAGTATAAACCATCTCTCACAGGTGTGTCCAACTGGCGACCTGTGGGCAGCACGCATCCCAGAAGAGTTGTGAGCATGCCCAACACAAAAATCACAAAGTCACTTAAAACGTTATGAGACTTTTGGTGTGTGATTTTTTAAATTTTTATTTTTAATGTGTGTGTTTTGCCTGCATGTATGTAAGTGCACCTATGTCCCGAAATGCCTGTGGAGGTCAGAAGAGGGCATTAGATCCCCTGGAACTGGAGTTAAGGATTATTGTTAGCCAACATGTGGGTGCTGAGAACCCAACTTGGGTCCTCTGCAAGAGTAGCTTGTGCTCTTATCTGCTGAGCATCTCTTCAGCCCTGATGTGTGATTTTTATGGGAACTCAAATTGCATTGTTCACTAGCATGAACTTTGTAGATGACAGCATTATGTCTTTTTTTTTTTTTTTTTCTGGTCTTTTTGAAACAGATTCTCCCTGTAGCCCCAGCTGTCCTGGAACTCACGATGTAGACCAGGTTGGCCTCGAACTCACAGAGATCCACCTGCCTCTGCCTCCCAAGTGCTGGGACTACAGGTGTGTGAAACCACACCTGGCAACAATATCACGTCTTAGTGAAAAAAGTCGGGGCTGGAGAGCGGGCTTAGCGGTTAAGAGCACTTGTTGCTCTTGCAGAGTGACAGAATATGTAAATTGCAGAACCGCAAGCCTCATTAGGGAAAGCCATAAATCTCCTAAAGTGCCTAACTGGCCCTAAATTGGCAGCCTGGCCTTGCTCAAGCCTGGCCATCAACTGGTCACTCCCTAGACTGAGAGACTGTTTATGGAGCCCACCTGTCTCCTTTAGGGCTACAGATGACTGCTTGAGCAAATAATCTTGGGAGGAGAGACCCTCAAGGACACCAGATCCTAGCGCGGAGTTAACTCTTGTAGCTGTGTGCAGCAGAGTCCCTATATAAAATCAGCCTGCTCCCCCTTCAGATTGCAGATAATCGTTGCTTGAGGAAGAGGATCCAGGGAGCACATTCCTTGCCTGTTGCAGGTCTGGCTCTGACTCTTATTTCTAAACTTTAAGCTCCTTCCCTTTTCTGCCTTCCTAAATCTAACACAGAGGACCTGGGTTTGATTCCTGGTATTTATATTAGCCTAATCACAATAACCTGTGACTTCAGTTTAGCACTGTAAGCATATAGTGCACATACAAACAAGCAGGCACATTCACATACACATAAATAAAAGTAAGTTTAAAAATTAAAGTTGGACACATGCTGCTTTTAGATTTTCTTGGTTCTTTCAGATCTGATCTTTTACACAAATGATGGTGGTTTTGATCTACTTTGATAACTGTACTTTAAAAATAATTTTCTCAGTTCATTATTACAAAAATGATTGAACTGCCCTGAATCCAACACTATACTTCATGCCAGACCTTCAGATGGCCAGTCGTTTTCAATCTTCCCTGTCCCCCATAGGCTCCAAGTATTTGAAGATTTTGTTTCCACTTGGTAGCACTGTTTTAGGAGGCCATGCTAGAGGAGGCACGTCACCGGGTTCTTAAGCCTCGCTGGATCTCCAGTCACTCTCTGCTTTCTGTGCCTCCTTGAAGATATATACACTTCCTTTAATACCAGAACTAGGGAGGCAGAGGCAGGTGGATCTCAGTGAGTTCAAGGCCAGCCTGGTCTAGATAGTGAGTTCCAGGCCAGCTGGGGCTACAGGGAGAGCCTGTTTCAAAAAGGCCAAAAAAAAAAAACACAATGTAAGATTTCATGTAGCCCAGGCTGGCTCAAACTCACTATGTAGGTGAGGATGATCTTGAATTCCTGATCCTCCTGCCTCCCTCTCCCATGTGCTAGGATTACAGATACCAGCCACCATTCCTGACAAACAGCAAGTTTTCAACAAGCCTTTTTCTCACTTTCCTTGGCTAAGACTCCTGAGGCTGGAAAGTGTGGATAACATCTAAGAACTCATTTGGGGACGTGGGTGGGGCACAGAGCTCTGGAAGTCAAGGTGAGCCACCAGCAGGTCCTAGTGCCGGCAGTGGGTCTCCGTTCTGTGAAGGATCAGGCTGCACAGAACCTTGAGATCAGCTCCTGTGAGAGTTTACTGGTTGCTCTGGCTTTTCATGCACACAAGCTTCTAGAATTCCAGAAATGTTTGTTTCAAAGCCTTCTCTATTTCACTCCTTTGATTCTAAAATTTTTTTTAAATGTTTATTATTTTTATGTGTATGCATGGATTGCCTGCATGTAGGTAAGTGCACCTGTGTTGTGCAATGCCTGAGGCAGGTCAGAAGAGAGTGTCAGATCCCCTAGAACTGGAGTTAAGGACAGCTGTTAGCTATCATGTGGGTGCTGGGAACTGAACCTAGGTCTTCTGGAAGAGCAGTCAGTGCTCTCTTAACTGCTGAGCCATCTCTCCAGCTCCTCCTTTGACTTCCTTACTGAACTTCTTACTGTATTATTTACCCCAGTTATTTACTGCCTCAGGAGAGCACTTGCCACTGACTGTTCCAAGTGTTTCTGACAGGGTTCAGATCCAGGCGACCCCAGACCCAGAAACCATAAGGCCCCTGAGAGGAACTGAATCAGCCAACTCCTAGCCTCCTGCAAGCTGACAAAAGCAGCTCTGGGAATTGGTGACCCAATGCATTGTGATCACCAGAGCGAGCTCCACAGGCTGACAAACAGGCTTCCCAAGCCCTTAGCTGCAGTGGGTTCCTGGAGCCCTGTAATTGTAGAAAACATGTTTTACAGTAGATGTTTTCCCTGATAAGTTTCACCAGGTACAGACCCCACGCCCTCCCTGAAGAGCCCCCCCAAACAGCTGAAAAACATTTTTCCGCATTCTTTTCTCTATAAGCTACTCCTCTGCGGCCATTAGGTTGCTGGTTCTTTTGAGTTGAGACCCAGCCCTGCCAACCCATTAAACTCTCGCTTTGCCAGAGTCCTCTCTGTTTCTGTTTCTCGGCGATCCCAACCCCTGCCACCTTTTTAATCTAACGGTTTCCACAGAGAAGGCCACTCGTGCTTGGTGAGCCCCAAGTCAAGCCTGACAAGGTGAGGTCTTCCAGGTGTCAGCGTTCAGGATAAAAATGGGAAACCAGAGCATGCTACCTTCAAATTTGCCAGCTGGGCAATCCCAGCACCCACATAAAAAGCTGGGTGTCAACGTATGCCTTAATGCTAGCACTGTGGGAGGCAGAAACAGGAAGCTCGCTGGGGACTGCTGGCTGCCAGACTACCTCCAGGTTCAGTCACTGAGAGACCCTGTCTCAAGGAAATGATGTGGAGAGTGACAGAGCAGAACACCTGGTACCTTCCTCTGGCCTCTGCTTGTGCATGGGCATGGGCACCTGCACCTTACCCCCACGTGGGCACACACCACATACACACACATACATAGCCCTTGGCTTCAAAGGCCTCAGTCACCGGAGGGCTTGCTCAGCTCCCTAGCTAGGCTCAGCTTGTGCCAGGAAGCAGAGGGAAGAGGCTGGGCTTCCTTCTGAGTCATGGCCTAGTAACTACTTCCTCCACCTAGGCCTCCTTAGGTTTTCATACCCCTAATTGGCTGGAGACACAGCTTTCAGCATGGCAGCCTTGGGGGACATCGAAGATCACCGGAAGCACCTCTCCAGCCCATGTACGCTGGCTCCAACACACCAACAGAAATAAGAGCCGTGATGATGCTGTGACAAGAGGCTAAATGGGGAAGAAATTGCAACCTTTGTACAAAAATGATGTGCCAAGCTATGACTCTGTCACAGTCTTGGGTACTCTGAATGGTCAGAATGAGCCAACGGAGGGAAAGGCACTGGGCACAGTGTTGTACTTCTCTGAGGTTGGCTGAATTCAGCCTTCGTATACTCTGCGCTTAGAATTCTCTTCCTTAATGGCATAGATCTCTGAGAAGCTAGTTCACACGACAGGAAATCCGTAAGCAGAACAGATGTTCTACACAAGGTGGCCGGGTACCAGGCACGGAGGACAGTGGTTGGTAAAGAGGTGCTTGTGGGTTAATAGTGATGCAGGTTAAGAGGAAGCTGAGGCTCATTCATAATAACAATGGCTCTAAAGTGGAGACTTGACAAGCCACGAGCACTTCTTGGAGGCAATGAAAGTAGCGTACGGGAGGGGAGGCGGGAGAGTCAGGGTGGAGGGGAGACTCCCAGCACCTCCTTCCCCTCCCTGCATCTCCCAGCCTCTTTCGTTGTCTGCCTGTGGGGCAGAACCCAGAGTAGGGCTGGATTTTGCTGCTCTACTGGATGTGGAACCCAAACAAGAATGTCCGTTTGCAGAGTCCCAAGATGCTGTCCTGACTCACCTCTTCTCTCCGTGTCTCTGTCCCCTGGTGCTTTCTATAGCCTTCTGTGCTTCCTCTACTCTGGACACCGCACTGTTTCCCATCACTTCTGTAACTCATCATCTCTGTGCCCTCAGACTTCATTCACACCTTTCTGAAACTTAGAGCTCACTACAAAGTCCCCCACAATCTATCAATCCAGTGTCATTCCAGGTTTTTTAAAAATATTTTATTTATTATTGTTTTTGGTCTTTTTTTTTTGTAACAGGGTCTCCCTTTAGCTCCAGCTGGTGTGGAACTCACTATCTGGACCAGGCTGGACTTGAGCTCAGAGATCTGCCTGTCTCTGCCTCCTGAATGCTGGAATTAAAAGCATGTACCACCACGCCTGGCTCTTATTTATTATTTTTATTTTATGTGTATGAGTGTATTACCTGCCTGTATGTAAGTGCACCCATGTTGTACAATGCCCACAGAGGACAGAAGGTGTCAGATCTCCTGGAACTGGGGTTATGGTTGGTTGTTAGCTGCCATGTGGGTACTGGGAACCGAACCCAGGTCCTCTGCAAGAGCAGCCGGTGCTCTTAACCACTGAGCCAACTCTCCAGCCCCCTTCCTCCATCCCAGTTTTCTTAAATGTGACCACCACCCAAGGGAAGTCAGTGAGAGTCCAGATAGAGGTGACAGCTGCAGCCTTAGAGGAGGATGGAGGAAGGGGAGAGAGAGGAGAGGCTAAACAGCAAAATCCCAGGCTGGAGCCCGGAGGCTGCTTCAGGGTTTGTGGCTGGACTATGTAGTCATGTGATTTGAAAGGAGATCTGTATCTCTGCACGCTAACTCTTCTCCCATGGGGGGACAACAGATTCCCCCTAAAGGTCCTGGGCATCAACCACAACTCTGAGCCCTTGAGGTGCACCCACTACTGGACAGATGGTCAGGGGCTTCTTATCACAGGACCACAAGCAGAATAAAGGGCAGAGGGGGCCAGAGAAAGCGGCCGGGGAAAGTACAGACATGGGATCCATCACTTACATTATAGGAGACGATTCCTGACTTGTGGGACTTCTGGAAAGGAGAGCAGGGCCAGGAGCGGGGTGACGGCCGAGTACCCTCTTCAGACAACTCCATGACCCAGAAGCCACTCCCGGGAGACATGAGGATGAATCTCTTCTTCATGTTCTCCAACCACCCAGTCGGTCCTGTCTCCCACCTCCACCTCCCAGTAATGTCTTCCTGAAGTGGAGGTCTCACAGTCTAGCACACAGGGCCAGGGGTCAAATCTTTCTGGTCTATTGGGTGGTATCTGACGTGAATATTCTAGGCAAACTGATTTTGAATCCTCATACAGAAAGAGGTGTGGGTGGGCCATGTCTGCATCCAGAGTCACATCAACTGTGGGCAGAGAGAGTGCATGAGTGAATACTGGATGGTTTATGACCTATCCTGCCTTCTCCAAAGACACAGAGCAGTGGTGTGGGAACCCACAGGCATCCACAGTGGGAGTTGCCTGCTCAGGGGCCTCCACTCTCCCAGACTCCTGCCTCCATCAACAGCCACAGATGATGTCAAAGCTGACTGCATCTGGGATTTGCTGTGCTTTATGCCACCCTGTCAGAGGGAGCTGGTCTCTGGGCCAACCTTCCAAGGCCCTTTGAGGGCCCAAAGAAGTATCAGGTTTTCCTACACAATCGAAAATCTCTGAGTTTATTACTATAAGCCCACCGTGTGTGTATTTCTGTTTCTCTGTGGTCTCTGCACTCTTGGGAGGTTGGATCGCAGAGCCCAGAGAAGCAGTAAGTGAACAGATCTGCATATGACTGAACCAGACTCCATTCTAACACAGAACAGAAGTCACCGCCGGGCCAGGGGGACAGTATTTTGTGAATATTACAACAAAAGACAAATTCAAACAAATGAAATGTTCAGGAGTTTCTGTATAAAATGAGCAAAAGTCCTTCAAAGGCCTCCCAAAGCTAGAGGAGTTGGAAAGTGGAAGAACAGCAGAGCCAGACAGAGTGGAAGATGGCTGCCACCTGTGTCTGATGTCACATCAGCAGCCAGAACGAGACGGGCCTGTGTTCTAGTGAACATCGTGTGAAAGGCACACAGTCTCACGCTGCTCTGGAACCACACAGTCAGATGGTTAGACACTGTTGCTCCATCTGGGGGTGAGAGAAACGCAACATGGGGTAACACAGTGCCCAGTTTAGAAAGTGCAACAGCCTGGAGCCTGCACAGCAGAGAATACACATCAGACACCTGCACAGCCCAGGGCCCACATCAGACAGCGCCTTGGCCAGGAACCTATTCTCTGGAGTTTTAAGTTGGCCATTTTCTCCATCAAATCCCTCTTATGCAGGACAACTGCACAGTACCTCCAGTTTCACTCCCAAAATGTTATCACTGAGGGGCGCAAACTGGTGATGCGGCCTCCTGAGTTGCATGGCTTAAGGAGCTGGGTCCTTACTCTTCTGAGCTTGGGACATCTGGCGTTCTGTGTTGGCCCTTTTCCACTTGAAAATTATGTATAATAGACTCAAGGCAACAGCAATCTGTCTTACAGGACATCTAATTCACTCACTCCCAAAACAGAGCCTTCATTTGACACCACCACCTGTACATCACCTGGTAGTGACCAACTATGGGATCAGCTGTGCTGTTTCTCTGTTTCTTTTCCTCCATTGTTTCCAATAGAAAAAATACTCTTATAAGTACCAGGAGGGCTGGAAACAGCATCCAGGCATTCCAAACCTAGAAAGACGGAGCTGAAGCAAAATCACATACACTCAAACTTTGAAAATGAACAGTAGGTGGGGGCTGCGGATCCAGCTCAGTTGGATCAGGCGTGCCTGTACAGCACCTGCTCCATCCCCAGCACCACACACACCAGGCATGGTGGTGCACGCCTGTAACTCAGCACCATATACACCAGACATGGTGGTGGACACCTGTAACCCAGCACTACACACGCCAGACATGGTGGAAGAAGAGAATGGATTCTCAGAATTTGTCCTCTGACTTCCACACCCTGCTGTGACATGTGCACACCCACATCCATATACATGTAATAAGAATTTTTTTTTTTTTAGGGGATAAAGAGATGGTTCCACGGTTAAAAGCACTGACTTCTCTTGTAGAGGACTCACGTTATTTTTCCAGCACCTACATGGTGACTAACAACTGTCTGTGACTCCAGTTCCAGGGCATCTGATGCCTTCTTTCTGACCTCTGCAGGTACTGCACGCATGGATGCCCTTTAATGTTCAGGTAAAACACTCATACACATAAATGAGTAAATAAATAGAAATTTTAAAAAATGTTTAAAGCTGGAATCTATACAGAGTTTATGCCTTCAGAATCCATACAGAGCTATCTAGTGAAATTTGTTGTGGGATCTCCTGCAAGCCAGGAGACAGGAGGTTGTGCAGAGCAGAGGAGGGGAAGGCGGAAAGCTCTGCGTGCTGCCCCTTCTGAGCAGCGGCCCAGGTCACACGGCCCTGTCTTTGTCAACATACAGACCCAGCACTGGTTCCACTGACCTGGTATGGAAATCCCCACTTCCTTCTCCTGGCTGAGGAGGGCGTCTGGATGCCGCAGGACACATTCCCCACGGAGCGTCTCTGATGGTCACTGAGGCCACCACAGTGAACAGGCCTTCCTCGTCAGAATTCCTAGACTCTGATGTGGATGGAAATCTCTCCTGAGGAAGTTCTCCACTCCACCTGGGGCTCTGGGTACCACCCTGAGGAGGTGCACTCCAGCCAGATCTCTTGAACTTCCACCCTGATGTGAGGATCAGATCCCCCGGAGCTGTGGAGAGAAAAGCTGGCCTCAGCTTTTCAGTGGACACCCTCTGGGGGTCTTACACCACAGGGCTACAGTGTTCTAGGGAGGCAGAGTCACCCAAGGAGACTAGGGCTATAGACGTCTCAATTCCTCACTCCAAAGAAAACCAGGTATCAATAAAATGACACATGCTGTGCCTCATCAGAAAGATGACATCTGTACTGTTCCCTAATCCCAACACTTGGGAGGCTGAGGAAGATGATGAGTCCTGAGCCAGTCTGGGGGCTAGAAAAAAAAAAGGAGGAGGAGGATGGGAAGGCAGAGGAAGAAGAAGAGGAAAAGATGACATCTGAGGGGGACATGCCACAGGTCCTGCCTCTAAACAAGCATTTGCTGCCTTTGAAATGTGGACAGAGTTGCATGAATAGATTTTTAAAATGTGGTCCCAGGGGTCAGGGATGGTGGCACAGCCTGTAAGGCCACGTGGCAGGTGGAGGCTTGCGGGACTAGGGTTTGTTTTGCTCAGGGGGGACCTATTGGCTTCGGGCCAGAGAGACTTGATCAGTAACAGAGTAACAACTCTGGGACTTGGTTTCCTTCACACAAGCCATTTATTACAAGATTCAGATGGTTTTTACACATCATAAAGAACTGGCAGTCACATGGGATATGGCAGTCATATACAATGATTTAGGGCACCAAGAAATAGGACATATAGTCTGTTAATTGACACCAGAAAGATGCATAAACTTTTACTCAAGTTTATTAATGCCCAGCTGGTAACTTATTGGCTGCAAAGTTTTTTTTTTCTTAGAGTTAAAAGCATGGTAAACTTTTAGCTTTTAGCTCAGAAGTAAACCTTTAACCTGGCCTAATCTCTTAGCTAAGGATAGCTGAGTTGTTTGTTCAGGACAAGGAGATGGGCTAAGGGTTGTTGACCAAAATGCTTTCCCACAGAGCAGGGAGCCTGCATGTACCACCAGGCCGCTGTCTCCCACCAGTCTCGCAGCGTTAGGCAAGACAGGGATTAACAGAGCCACTGTTTCCAGCGCCCCTTCCTTTAGCAGAAAATGCAGCCTGCACTTAAAAGTTTTAGGCTCATCTCACCCTAGGGCCTGGCATCCTGGTTTCCTACAGAGGCTGGGGTCAGGAGCCAGGCTCAGCTAAATAGTAAGTGCAAGTCCAGCCTGGGCTACCTGGGACCCTGACTCCGAAAGAAGATGAAAATAAAAAGTTCTGTTTATTTCAAGACAGGGAACAAAGCTGATGACCCAGAAGTGGTAAGAGAGATGCTGGGAGGAGGCAGAGCACGTGCTGCCTGCAGGTGAAGGACAGGTTAGGTTGAGGAGGAGCACGGTCTCCTGTGCTTTTCTCTGGACGTCCATGGAGAAGGGGTCACGGTGGACAGCATCCCTCTGCAAGACAGTGTCAGTTTCCATCACATATTCAATGCCTGCCTTGACTCCCCCACCTCCTGACTGATTCTTTCCTTATAATCATATAGGGCATAGAAACACTCTTATAGACTTCTATCCTGAAGAAATTACATACTTGTCCAAATTTATATGTATATATGAGAATGTGTATTTGATGTCAAAAGAGTTAACAGGCTTTAGTATTTTTAAAATTTGGTCTGGACCAAGCATGCCTTTAATCCCAGCACTCAGGGGGCAGAGGCAGGCAGATCTTTGTGAATTCAATTCCAGCCTGGTCTACATAGCAAGTTCTAGGCCAGCTGGGGCTACAGGGAGACCCTGTCTCTAAAAGACAAAAATTAATTAATTAATAAAATAAAATAAAGTCTGGGGATTATAAGAGCCACAACAGTTTTACCAAATCTCTAGATATTTAGAAGTAATAACCAGGGTATTTTTTTCCCTCTACAAACTCAGAAGTCCATGGACAACATCAGCTTTTGCTGCAGAGGGTGCACTGTCATGTGGCAGAGATCTACATTTCACCAGAATGGTTTTTAACTTAGAAATGTATTTGAAGCCAGGTGTGGTGGCACATGCTTGGAGGCCCAGTGTATCTGGGATGTGGAGGCAGGAGGACCAAGAATAAAAGATCATCCTCCAATACCTTGTGAGTTTGAGGCCAATCTGGGCTAGAAGAGACGTGGCATAAAGGTACAAAACAAACAACAAACACACAAAAACGTATCCGGGCAGCAAAAAGTGACTCATATTAAGAAGTACTATAGTACTTTCAAACTGTAATATTTAGCACCTTCTAAGTGCAGTGATAAAGCTAATGGTTAAGCTTAGTGCTTAAAACCACGTTCATCATTTCCATCACCAAAGCAGAAACCTGTCCACTCACCAGCTTTCAGAAGGATGGAGGCTTCCCCATGGACTTGCTCATCTCTGAAGGAGCAGCCATACGCCTCTTCATCAAAGGATACCTGATGTATCCTCACAGCAGTGTGCCCTGAGGTGATGCTGTCTGCACCAGGGTCACCCTCCCTTGGCACCCGGGCATCTGCTCTCTCTTCAGGGCTCGCCCAAACCTGGTGCAGCTCCATGGGCTCAGCACACACACACTGGGTGAGAGGTGCCAGGGAAGCACCGAGTCTTTACCCACTAAGGCCAAGACAGGCTCCAAGGGTCCACAGACTTCAAAGTGACCTGCAGAGACAAAGCAGGATCAGACAGAATAGGAAGAGCAGATTGACAAGCAGGCAGGGCCAGAAGGCCAAACGCCAAAGTTTCTCCTGCATCCTCATGCATCCTGCTGGACCCGGACCGGATGGCTACACAGCAACTGTTTACACTTGTAGGAAAGTTCAACACGGCAGGTCAAGGGGCACTGAATGTGTGTGGGGGGAGAACTTACCTGACTTAACATACACAGCTGCCAGACCATCAGGGTGGACACCCCAGATGGGGGGCTTTGGAGAACTGCCACCCACATCTTTCTGAGCAGCAGGCTGCTGATGGGAATCTGCCGGGAGCTTCAGCCTACACGACAACTAGTCAGGAGGTACCTGTGGGCTCTGCAGACCCCCTGTTCTCCACAGTCCTCCAACAGTTCCTTCCAACCTGGAGTGTTCTGGCCATGTGCATCTGAAGTCAGATGTGCGTCCTCTACAGAGGGATTTTCAGCTCACGTCCCTGTCAAGTCCGTGTAGAACAATAGGAACGACAGGAGAGAGTGAGCTGTGCATTAGTGAGGCGCACTAAAAACATTCCTTCAACTATAATTTGCCATTTCCTTTTAGCAATGAGTCAATCAAGAGACTCTGCCTAAGGGTTGGAGAAATGGCTCCAAGAGCACTTGCTGCTCCTAGAGAGGACCCAGGCTCAGTTCCCAGCACCCGGTTGGGCGGCTCCAACTGCCTATGACTCCATTTCTAGGGCTCTGACACCCTTTTCTGGCCTCAGCTGGTGCTATACACAAAGTGGTAGACACACATACATGCATGCACATACATATATGAGGGGGGTGGGTGTTGAGAGATCAGGAAAATACAGATAGTAAACTTCTACAACAGAAGGCTGGAAAGATGGCTCAGGGGGTAAAGGAATTTGCTGCCAAGCCTGACCACCTGAGTTCGATTCCCGGGGCCCACATGGGGAAGGGCGAGCCGACTCCGGAAAGCTGTCCTTCACAACGCACATGCACAGACACACAGTAAAAATGCAACAAAAATTTAAAAACGCTTTACAACAGATGTCGACCTGGTTAAGACATCTCTTTGTAACCTTCTGGGATATATTCACAGAGATGACTGGGAGGCCTTTTAGGTCTTCTTGCTTCTTTCCGGTGGTGACTAGATCCTAAGAACGTGCAGCCAATGGGTCCCTGCGGCCAGGCGGTCTTCCCCGACTTCCTGGGCTCTGCAGGTCCGACCTCGCACATCCCCGCGGCCCTGGGCATGAGGCACACCTTCCACACGCGGGTCTCTCACTTGCCCACTCACCCCCTACCACCACACGCAGCGCAGGCACAGAGGGCACCAGACCATCAACAGTGTCCCACGGCTAAGGTTACACTAATTAAGCTTGGCACCGTGGTACCCACAGCATTGCAACCACGGGTGCTGGAGCAAGCATGGCCCTAGCAGCAGGAGTGTGATTAGCCAGGCCCTGCAACTCTGCTTTGCATGACTGCCTCTGATTGGCTGCAGCTCGGCTGCTGTAATTGGTTGAAACTCAGCAGGTTTTAAGGTCCAATTGTCTTTTAAATTAGGTTGCAGTTAGGAAGCCTGTCCAAGTCTTTCTCAGGTCAAACTTAAAGTTGATGGGGAGCCGGGTATGGTGGCGCACACCAGAGGCAGGTGGATCTCTGTGAGTTCAAGGCCAGCTTGGTCTACATAGTGCCCCCAAATCAAGCAATCCCTTAAAAAAAAAAAAAAAAAAAAAAAAAAAAAAAGTTGATGTCGGAAAAGGGAAACCGCATCCCCCATTTCTAGTACACTCGAAGACCAACGGACTCCGAGCACAACTTAAACTCTTGGTCCTCCTGCCTTGGCGCGCCATGCAGCACCAAAGCGCATTTCTTAAAAAAAATTAATTTATGAGTGTTTTGTCTGCGTGTGTGAAAGTGCATCAAGTGTGTGCAATGCCCACGGAGGCCAGAAGAGGGGCGTGGCATCCCCTGGAACTGGAATTAGAGTTAGGGGGCGACTGGATCTGGGTCCTCTGGAAGAGCAGCCAGGGCTCTTTACCACGGAGCCATCCCTCCAGCTCCCAGAGTTCGCATTTCTTATCAATTGCCGGCAGCAAGTGCTGGGGGGTGTTAAACGGAAACGGTAGAAAGCCTCAGCTCTACGCCCATTAGTGTCCCTGCCTGTGTTTACCCATTTGAATTACTGATAGGTGATCAGAAATGAAATTTTTATTCCTGTGCCATAAGAGAACTATCCATTGAACTATATAGGAAAAGATTTTAACCCACAAGGACTGGAAGAAAAGGATACTGTGGCAGTTTGCTACTGAGATGGGATTCCCAGAAAAGACGGCCCCGGTGTTCTATAGACTGACTAAAATTTAATACGTATGGAAACTCAGAATGCTGCAGATTCAAAATTATCTTGGACGAAGTTTCCTTCAGTCCTCATAACATCCAGTTATCACTCCCTCCTATTTAATCTAACACTGATTTGACTATCAGGCGAAACTTTTGGCATGTATTGATTATTAGCAGACCATTAGCTCCCATAAATCCTAAAGCTAAGACTATCATTACCTCATTGCTCCAACCCACCTTTCTGACACCCTCACTATTGTACTTAATAAATGCTCAGATTTAAGCCTGTCTTTTGTTCTTTGACCATGAAAGTTCACATAGCACTTCCACAGTGGAGCGTGCCATTGGATGTTTAGACCTACCCAGTGCCCTGGGAGAGGTGGGTCTTCATCCTGCCTCCCTAAGAAGGATTAAATTTAAAGATATTGTAAAGTGGTTAATTCTGTGGTGGAGAGTGGCTAGGGGGGGCCTCCATGGCTCAGCAAGGGCCTGGCAGGTGGGATGTGGAGAGGCAGTGATCACTAGCTGTGTAGTCCTGGCTGGTAGCCCACCACCCTAGCTCTAATGCCATGTCTGGGAAGGAAGATAACCCTGAGCACTGTGGCATCCAGCACATCTAAATGCCTGCCGAATACTAGACTTTTAGGGGCTGATACACCTTGCAGGAAATATCGGTAAACAATTTACATGTGCAGAGTGCCACCAGGTGACCAGGGCCACAGGGAAGTGTGTGTGGAAATAAGGAAAGCCTGGAGCCTGGTGCTGAAGAGATATAATAGCTGGAAAGAGCCAGAAAAGGGAAACTGCAGACCCTGGTCATGGCAAGAACTGGATAGTTATCAAGCCAAGAATCTCAGAGCCCAGGCCCAGGAGCTGCCAACACCATCTGGGGATAAGGGCTGAAGAGACTTTCTAGGCCCACACAAGAGCACTTACACTGCTGCTGCAAAGGGCAAAGGAATCCTGTACCTAAACTAATCCCAGTCCCAGAGCTAAGCAAGTCCCGTGGGCCCACAACAGGCTGAGGATCCCAAGATTGACTCCTATGACCCTAGAGGGTGCCAGCTGCCACTGTTCCCACCTTCTGGCAAATGCCAAGATGTGAGAGCTGCTCAGCCCAGAAAGAGCAGCTTCTGGTCTACGCAGGATTTCTATGCAGAGAGAACACACAAGTCCACTGACTGGTAACAAACATCATCCCTGATCCGATCACCGCAGGAACTCTGAGCTGGTTTTCAGTCCTCGTCTGCCATCTTCCCCCTGTAGCTCAGCCTGGCATCTGAAAGAAATGCTTTTATTTTTCAAACAGGTTGCCCTTGAACTTGTGTCGTACCAGGAGCTGGCCCCAGCCTCTCACCATCACATGCAGCTAATTTCTCCCAAGGTCTGCACTATGAACTTCAAGGCCACACATCACAGGTACCCCAAACCCTCACACAGTCCCCTCTCATTTCCCAACCATTTCCTGTCTCTTGGTGCTCCAGCCTCCTGTGCTGGCTCCTGCGATCTGGCACCCTCATTCACTGCCTGTGGAATATTTTGCCTCCAGGCAAAACACTCATGAACATAAAATAAAATAAAAAAACAAATCTTAAGAATACAGCAGGGGCTGGAGAAATGCTCAGCGGTTAGAGCACTGGCTGCTCTTCCAGAGGACCCAGGTTTGAGACCCAACACCCACATGGCTGCTAACATCTGACATCTGACGGCACTGCAGGACATGGGGGCACTTACATACATGCGGGCAATACATTGATACACATAAAAAATAAATAAATAAAATATTAAAAAAGAATACAGCCATCTTTTATTAAACTAGCCATTATATTTTCAAAAACAGATAATTCTTTTTTTTTTTTTTGGTCTTTTTGAGACAGGGTCTCCCTGTAGCCCCAGCTAACCTAAAACTCACTATGTAGATCAGGCTGGCCTTGAACTCACAGAGAGATCCTTCTGTCTCTGCCTCCCAAGTGCTTGGATTATAGACATGCACCACCATGCCCAGACTGATAATTCTACTTTTAAAATCTACTTTGTAGGCTGGGCATGGTGGTGCACACCTTTAATCCCAGCACTTGGGAGGCAGAGGCAGGCGGATCTCTGTGAGTTCAAGGCCAGCTTGGTCTACATAGTGAGTTCCAGGGCAGCTGGGGCTACAGGGAGACCCTGTCTCAAAAAGACTAAAAAAAAAGAAAAAAAACTACTTTGCTTTAGAAATAATTTTTCATAAAGCATACTATTCATATTAAACTATGGTTGGTTTATTATTGTTTTAATATAAATGAATATATATAGCTTAATTTTTTAGTTTCAATCTGAAATGTCATACATAACAACAGACATTAGTTAGGCTTGGTGGTAAAAATCCTATAATCTCATCAAGAGACAGGGGTGAAAAGATCAAGAATTCTGTACCAGTCTGTGCTACATAGTGAGACCACATCTCAAAAACAAAACAAATCTCAATAAATATTAACCCAAGAGAACAAAAGCTCAATAGTTTGTAGGTATCCAAAGTATCCCTAGACTAAGAAGCATTCAGTAAACCTCCACCCCAAGACCTGACCCAAAACACACCTGCCCAGCAGGGACCTCTAGTCTCCAGCTTTTCTCAATGACTGAGCACTGACTCAGGACTCAAAGTCTATGTTTTCCACAGGGATACCTGAGCCAGCCCACATCCAGATCACCATTGCGTGCAGGCCTGCAGATACTCATTCTATAATTTTTTTTTTTACTTTTTTGAGATGGCCTCCCTGTAGCCCCAGCTGGCCTGGAACTCGCTGAGACCAGGCTGGTCTCAATCTTACAGAGATCCCCATCTCTGCCTCTGAGATTAAAGAAGGCATGTGCCATTATACCCAGCCTAACTCTATAAAATCTTTACTATGTGATCTGGAAATCTTGGCCATTGGATTAAAATGGACCATCAGCTTCCACAACCCCTCGGCTGTCGGCCTCAGCCGCCATCCCTTCCGGCTTTCTGGTTCATTTCCTCCATCTCTGACCTCCGCTGCTAGGCCTCCCTCTCCTCACATCCTGACGCATTCCATTTCCCTCACCCTCAGTCCACAGTGGCTGGAGTATAGGAGCTCAATCTTGCTTCAGATTGAAGCTGCAAGGTTTCTGACCCTCTCACACTTCCCCTCTCACACTTTCTCCTTGGCAAGAGTTGTGTGATAGCATCAATTCCCTAAGACTGGGTCAGGCCCGCAGCGACAAGCAAAGAAGCAACTGAGGGTGTGAACTGGGCCTCAAGTGGGTGTTTGCTGTCAAGTGACCTGAAGGACATAGGACTGTACTCCACCAAGGGGTGCTATGCAATGATAGCTGATCACCATGGACTCCCTACACGGCTACATGGCACCCACCGTGTGGGTGGTGGCAGGCTTTGCCCTATAGAGGATCAGGCCACCGTCAGGCACTGTGACTCCCTGTGCCCCCGTGAAAGCTGGGCAGATGAAGAGGGGACCGTCATCAGAACCTAGCCTGAAGAACGGTCTCAGGGGCCCAGCGAAGCCTGCACGGGGACATGTGTAGATGTGTGACCTGTCTCTCATGTTGTAGAAGGAAATATCCCCAGCTTCACAGTCCAGGAAGATGGCCAAGCGGCAAAGGCGCGTTTTCAGAGGGATGATCTTCTCCGGGGAGGACAAGGCCCGGTACTGGCCTCCAAACATCTCCAGGGTCCAGAAGCCATTTGGAGGAACCAGTGGGGCCTCCCCCTTCCTCTCAACGCTCTCTCTACAGACACCAATGGCCCACACCATGACGTTTTCCACCTCCACCTCCCAGTAGTGCTTCCCCGAGGAGAAGCTCTCCTGGCCCAGGACACAAGGCCGGCAGTCAAACCGCTCAGGGTTGTCCGGCACCCTCTGCCGTGAAGGGCCACGTCTTACACTTCTCCGGTCCTCTGACAGGAAGAGCTCAGGATGAGCTGTGTCTGGGTCCAGGGTCACATCGGCTGTGGAAGAAGTCTCAGCTCAGCGCTGGGATCTCAGACCTGAGTATGTACTGACTGACCTCCAGCCCCCACTGTGGTCCCGAGAGCTGATGTGGGATTCACCCACCCGGCAGCCTTTTCCACGAAGGCTCTCTGATCTTAAGCAACTCACACACTGAGAATTGCTGAGGCTCACTTGTCTTTCAGGAACAAAAGAGGAAAACTAGGACTAAGAGAGACCCAGAAAGTTTAGGAAATGAGCCCAAATGAATGGCCGCACTTAGAGCATTCTGGATCTGCCTCCTTTTCTACTCACAAAGACAGGAGTTCTGGGATTCTCTTCAGACAGAAACTATCCAGCTTGGCCTTAAACACCAGACACCCATCACCTCTCACTCCCCCAACCATGAATGTTAAGGAATTCAGCCAGATGAACTGATTTCAATGACAGACAAGCCCCCCTCAAAGGATAAAGAACAAATGTCCCCCAGAGTCAACCTGGTAGCCATCTGAGGGCTGTGTGCTGCTGCTATAGGGAGAGTGTTCTCACCCAGGCTTGCTTTAACAATGTGGGTCTGAAGCCTATGGCAGTGCCCACTGTGGGGACAGCTGCGTTTGTTCCCCCGTCCCCTACCCTCCTTCCCATGTTACAATGTTTTCCTTCTTTCCTCAAGTTGGATGTTTGATTGTGACACCCTGTGACTGTGTCTCAAGTTGATCGTGACAATCTTCTACTTCCCCCTAAAGAGGAAAGGCCCCGTGCCAAGGAATCTGGTGATGCCTGTACTCTTTGGTGTTTGGGGCAGCGGTTGAAAATGAAAACTGCAAACTGTGCCCTAGGGGGAGGCAACAGGGCTCTACACCCTCCTGCTCGCCTGACTGGCTCCTCGAAGACTGTATGTATCAGGGTTCTCTTGGGAGCAGGTGGGCATTTCTGGGCACCAGGTGGGCTCGGGAAGTGTAGTGCTTTTTCTTCACAAGGGGATCCAACTGTTTGCTCTAATCATCTCCCAGATTATAACCCCTAAGACAGCACTGTCTTCTTTCAAATGAATCCAGGGCCCAAGAGCAATAGCCACTCTTGGGAGAGCTGCTTTGTATGGAATCCTGGGAATCCTGGATCAAACCCTTCTGAAATAAGGAATCACATTGCAAATAAAGTGCAGGATTGATGGAAAGCTGCTGAGGTTCCAGAAAAGCAGGATCCAGCATCAGTGGGTATGACCAGGGAACTTCATTCAGCCCTGTTCCCTCTCCAGGCCCCTTGTTTGTGTCCTCAGGTTAGTGGGAAGAGATCTGGGGGTCTGAGGGAATGTCAGAGGCACTCACCGGCATGTAAGAGGGTTCGTCTCCACTCTGCAAGTAAGAGAGGTGAGTGTCATGAGGTCATACCCAATCAAGCTGAACACAAACTGACAGCAGGTCAGGCAAGGTCACACTTACTCAATTCTTCCAGAAGTTGCTCTGAAAAACAAACAAAATAAGGTTCTCAGTAGGCAGCTGAGGGAATTTGGAGTCCTACTGAATGATGCAGGGCTGGCTCCACCACAACACTAAATCTTCTTTCCCATCTGGGATGTTTAATGTTGATTATCAACTTCACAAAACTTAGAATGACCATGGGATCAAGCCTCAGGGTATGTCTGGGAGGAATTTTCTAGATTAGGTTAATGAGGCAGGAAGACCCACAGGAAATGTGCATAGCACAGGTTGGTCCCAGACTGAATAAAAATCAGAAAGGGGCTGAGGGTCATCATGTTGTACCCCATCCACTGGACCCCAAAAAGACCACCAAGGACCCAACACACCAAAATGCAAAACAAAGGTTTATGGTTTATTCGGGCTTAAACTCAGGCTCTCAGACCTCACCAACTCAACAGATCCGTGCTGAGAGCCCAGAGTAAGGGAGAGTGGAGCCTTTTATAGGTTTTAGACAAAGGGGAGAGGGGGATACCGAAGATACATTTTGGTTGGTTCAAGGAGCCCGCACGCGCCAACATAATTTTAAACCGATTGGATGTATAAGATGCAGCCCTGGAAGTTTCTTATTG
The DNA here is from genome assembly GCF_000622305.1 of Nannospalax galili. Classification (NCBI taxonomy): domain Eukaryota; kingdom Metazoa; phylum Chordata; class Mammalia; order Rodentia; family Spalacidae; genus Nannospalax; species Nannospalax galili. The sequence goes on from NW_008337055.1 coordinate 335,397, forward strand.
GTAGGTGCTATTCTCAGGGCTGTGGAATGTGCTGACTGTTACCTGTGGGGCCAGGAGTCTCTGTTTTTACCTTATAGGGCAGTTTTTATGCTCGGGCTTGCTTAATCTATAGTTTCCTGGAAGGGGGGTGGGGGATAGCAGGTGGGGGTCAGGGCATGCCAGGGTATGTCTAGGCATGTCTAAAGCTGCAGCCAAGCATTTCACAGAAGCTAAAAGAACAATTAGTGGGGGTCTGGAGGGATTGGGGGGTAGCAGGTGAATGAAGAGGGTCTCAGGGTTCTATAATCGTTCATCTCACTCTGCCTCCTGCTCAGGCCACAGTGCCTTCTCCACCATAACGGACTGGGTTGCCTTGTACTGTAAGCCAGATAACCCCTTCCTCCCTTAGGTTGTGTCTTGTTAGGTAATTTAAAAACTTGGGGGAGGGGCCTGAGAGATGGCTCAGTAGTTAAGAGCACTGACTGCTCAGTTCCCACCACCCACATAATGGCTAACAATTGTCCATTAACTCCAGTTCCAGGGAATGTGATGCACTCATCTGGCATCTGTGGGCACTGCATGCATGTGGTGCACTTCCATGCATTTATACACATAGAAATAATGTTTTTTCTTTTACTTATTTGTTTGTGTGTGTGTGTGTGTGTGTGTGCACATGTATGCCATGATGTGTATATGGAGACCATAGAACAACTTATAAGAGCTGTGTGTTCTCTCCTTTAACTGTGTGGGCTCTGGGTATCAAACTCAGATCATCAGCCTTGGCAGCAAATGCCTTTACCTACTGAACCATCTTGTCAGCCCCTTGTTAGGCAATTTTATCACAGCAATGAGAAAGGTAAATAACACACAGTGTCAGAAACCACAAGTGACATATCATCAAATGACTGGCCAGTATCAGGACATTTTAGAGGTTTTCTTTTGTTCTTGCTTGGACCCAGGTAAACACATGCAGTATTTACACATTGGACCAAATATTTGAAGACATAATTACTAGGATAGGACAGTTCCAGGTCCCTCTGCTGCGTCTATGTATTTTCTGGCTAGTCTCAAGCTTCTACCTGTCAGAATACTGACCTTTCTTTTCTTTTCCTCTTTCACTTTTTGTTTTCTTGAGACAGGGTCTTATGTAGCCCAGGCTGGCCTTGAATTCACTATGCAGCTAAGGCTGGCCTTGAACTCCTTAAGAATGGTGGCGCATGCCTTTAATCCCAGCACTCCAGAGGCAGATAAATCTTTTTGAGTTCAAGGTCAGCCTGGTCTACATAGTGAATTCAAGGCCAGCTGGGGCCTGTCTCAAAAAGACTGAAAAAGAAAGAGATGGTGACTCCCTACTCTGTTCTTTTACCTTGTAAAATTCCTTCTCTTTTCCATATGTTCTTTCCCAGTTCCTTACGTGCAGTTTCTTTTTCTTCATATTCAATTTCTTTTTCCACTGACAGAATCTCCTTTTCCCTGTGGTGTTTCTTGATGAGGCAGATGCTCCCAGACATAAAGAGGATCAGGGTCAGAGCCGATAGGGTGACAGCCACGGCCACCATCCAGGGAGTAGGGCTGGGTACAGAGGGTTCTGGAAAGTGAGCCAGAGCAGTGCTGTGTCAGACAGGATGCCAGGGCCAAGAGTTCGAACAGCTCCCGCAGAAAAAGGGATGGCATTGTGCTGGCCAACCCTGACTGCTAGGGCTGACCCAGGAGACAGACGTAGGCTGCCTTGGGGAATCTCAGTCAATGAGGTAGGTGGTCTATGGAATTTCCACGGCCACCACCCTGTACAGGTGGCATTCCAACCTTGCTGTGTGCAGTTTGTTCTCGACAAAGGAACAGGTTATGTTCATTCTGTTAAAACCTTCCAATGTGCTGGGCGTAGTGGTACATGCTGCAATCCCAACACTTGAGAGCAGAGGGAGAGAACGAGTTCAAGCCCAGTTAACTGTTGTCTTAGTTTGTTCTTCATTGCTGTGACAAAATACTCTGACCACTACCAACTTGGGGAGGAAAGGGTTTATTTATCTTACATCTCCTGGGTCACAGTTCATCAGGGAGCTCAAGGTAGGAACTCAGGGCAGGAACCTGGAAGTAGGAGCTGGAGCACAGGCCATGGAGGAATGCTGCTTACTAGCTTGCTCTCCTGGCCCCTGCTCAGCCTGCTTTCTTATGCAACATAGGCCCACCTGCCCAGGGGTGGCACCACCCACAGTGGGCTGGGCCTTCCCACATCACTCATCAAGAAGATGCCCCTCAGATATGGCCACAGGCCAGTCCAATAGAGGCAATTCCCCAATTGAGGCTCCCTCAACCCAGGTGTGTCAAGTTGACACTAAAGCTATCCAGCACAACTGTTAACAGTGATATCCAGTCTGGTCTCCTGCCTTAGCCTTCCAAGTGCTGGGATTGTAGGCATGCTCCAACACAACCAGCAGCACTGTTCCTAATGTTTAAAACTTGCTGCATAAAAGGGGACTTATTAGGCAACACAAAAAAGCAAAACCAAAACATCACATCTACCTATGACAGAGGCTACTCGTGTCCAGGACTCACTGATTTTCCCCCTATGATAAGGGGTGAGGCTCAAGTTCAGCTCCAGCCTCCAAGCTCTGCAGAGCCCAGGACCCTTCTACCCACTAATCCGTCTGTGAAGGATCCTGCCTTTTCACGACCTGTCTCCAGAGGGCATAGGACTAACCTGGAATGAAAATTACACTTTCTCTCTCCTGGCCAAGCAGAGTGTTGTTGACAGAGCAGGTCATGTTTCTCACAGAGCAGTCTCTGATGATCACGGTCATGGTGACTGTGAAGAGGCCTTCTGTATCAGCTGTGTATTCCTCCTCCACGGCAGGCACAACCTCACCGGAGGGGCCCCTCCACACAGCACAGGGCTCCGGGTACCACCCTACAGATGTGCACTCCAGCCAGATGCTCCCATCCCCAAGGGTCTTCATTTCAATCAGGGGTATAGAGCCCATGCCTGGGAAGGAAGCAAGGGCTCGGCTGAAAAGGAGTGGTTGGTTCAGAGATGCGGCTCAGTGCTCGCTTGGCATAAGCAGAGCCTTGGAGCTGATCCTCAGCACCACAAAACAGGCTATTTCAGTCACTGTGTCTTATGAGATCAGCTCTTCATGATGAAAGTCAAGCAAGGGAAGTGCAAGTGGGCAGAACCTGGGGACACCCAACACACAAGTGCCACACGTTCCTGCAGTGCTCCTTCTGTGAACGGGAAGAAAGCAGCACGGAGGAAGGACAGGAAGAGTAAAGGAGAGATGGGACGGAAGCAAGACCTGATGCTAGAGAAGACTGGGAACCAGTGCTCCGGGAACTGAACGCTGAGAGCAGCGGGCACCCTCTTTCTCTCTGGGCTGAGGGCTCTTCGCAGCCCACACCCCTGTACTGCCTGCTTGCAGCCTGTTTCCCTGACTTGGCCAGAAACTTCAGTTTTCCCACTTCTAAGTATATGCTCTGTTAAAATTGAAAAGACCAACTTATGATTTCACTTTCTGTTCCATGGAAAAATTTCTCAGTAGCCTTGGCATTGTTAAGTTTTAGAATAATACAATAAGAATTCAAATTTAGGCTGGGCATAATGGTGCATGCCTTTAATCCTATGCCAGCACTTGGGAGGCAGAGGCAGGTGAATCTCTGTGAGTTCAACGTCAGTCTGGTCTACATAGTGAGTT
>NW_008337055.1:339108-345846 GCF_000622305.1 Nannospalax galili
GGGAGACCTTTTTTAAAAAAACCAAAAAAAAAAAAAAAAAAAAAAAAAGAATGTAAACTTGTCAGGCTGTCACAATTGTATGACATTTTCAGATCTCAAGACACTGCCCACTCTGGCTTAGGGCCTCTCATCACTTTTCCCTCTTCTGGCCACACACAGTGAAGGCAATCACACACAGCTGTGCACCAGTTGTGAGCACTACTGGTTTAGTGGGGTGGTAAAATGCTCCAGTGGAGTAGACCCTTACAGTTTTAAGGCAGGGTCTTCCTATAGCCCCGGCTGGCCTGGAACTTGCTATATAGACCAGGCTGCCTCAGTCTCACAGAGATCTGTCTGCCTCTGCCTCCTAAGTGTGGGGATTAATGGTGTGTACCACCCTATTGGCTCAAACAGTTTCTTTGTCAAGCTCACATAACATATTATACCAAAAATGAAAAATAAAAGCACTCACCGAAGTCCAGTGCTTCCTACTGTATTTGATTTCTTTGTTGTTTGCTTGAGAAAGGACCTCACTGTGTGATTCAGACTGGCCTCAAACTCACAGCAATCCTCCTGCCTCAGCCTCGCTTCTGGGTGCTGTGATTTCAGGCATATACTACTGCACCGGGGTGTTCATTCTGTTTGTTTGTTTGTGAGGCAGGATCTTATGTAGCCCAGGCTAGTCTTGAACTAGATATGTAGTTAGGGATGACACTGAACTCTAACCCTCTGGTCTCCAAGACCCAAGTGCTAGGACTATAAGTGTGTGCCATCATGCCTGAATCTTCAAATTGATGTTTTGCCAAGGGGAGGAAAAGACTAATTAGCTGTAGATGTCAAGCCTCGCTCAGAAATCTTGATGTGGAATAAGACTCAAAAGAACTTAGCAAACTGGGAAAAACAACTGTATAAAACATTCCACGGTGATCAAAAAACAGGAGGCTCTAGACTTAAGGACAAAATCACCCAGACAAGCAATCCAAGAAACAAAAAGCGAATTAAAAAAAAAAAAAAAAATCAAGGAGCTGGCTAGTTACAGCTCTGAAAAACCTGTAATCTAAATCAACGAGAGTCTCTATTCTCCACAGCCTCTCCCATCCTCCTGACCCAATGCAGAGTGTAGAGCTCTCTCTCTCTCTCTCACACACACACACACACACACACACACACAAAAGTGGGTGCTGGGGAGATGGCTCAGTTGGTAAAAAGCACTTTTTCCATAACTATGAGGACCTGAGTTTGCATCCTGGCACCCATGTAAAACTAGGCATGATGACATGCCTGTAACCTCTGGACCCAAGGGGCTGGCTGGGAGGGGCTGTGTAGAGACAGGCAGATCCCAGGGCTAGATAGCCAGCTGGTCTAGTGGAATGGAGAGCTCAGAAGGCTGAGGCAGGAGGATCACAAAGTATTTGCGACCAGCCTGGACTACACAGCCCAGTACCAGGCCAGTCAGAGCAAGAGATCTTGTCTTAAACCACTGCCTCCCCCCAAAAAGGAAAAAAGGAAACACGGTCCCCTTATGCCTAATAAAAATGCCTCCTCCCAGTTACAGTTTGAGGCCCCCCAGGAATGTCCCACTCTCCCCAAAACCTCACTTCTTCCACTAGACAGACAGACTGAAAAGCCAGCAGCGATTCTTCTGTTTCAAAGGCTCTTTGAGGATCACTTTGCTCTCAGTGTGTAATGTACAACCACAGGGAGTGAAGTCATTCCTTAGAGCTACTGTTAACACACCTGAAGCTTTGCCAAGTTGCTCCAGGCAGGACTCTTCCTCAGTGCCTCTACTAGGTTCAGTACATAATTTTGTTTCCATATTTAATGCTTTAATGACATCTGTTTACATGTCAATTTCTTTCTCTATAATCAGGACTGGGGGAGGGGGAGGCACGATTAGCTGGAGGTGATGATGATGGAGATGGTGCTGATATAATTCCAGCACATGGGAGGTGGAGGCAGGACGATCAGGAGTTCAAGGTCATCCTCAACAACATCATGAGTTCAAGGCCAGCCTGAGCTACAAGGCTGCTACTAATCAGCAAATGATGTCTATATGCTGTGGTTATTTAATCTCAGGTGCCCTGGCACAATTACTAACCACAGTGACCAGTTTCAATGATAAGGCAAGCAGAAGAATCATCCTTAGGAATTAAGGATGATTGAGCATACTCCTGTGCTCAAACCCAGACTGCGATGTGCCATGCCCATCGCTCAGCTGCACCACCCACTCGAAGCGCCACCCTCCCTGTGTGAGGGGCCTGGGGCTAGGAGAGGATATCTCCCCAAAAGTCACACTGGGAAAAGGTAACAGAACAAAATGGCGAGAGGCACCTGCCACCGTGAGCCTCAGGATGGCCTGATCATAGGACCTGCCTTCCTGGAAGAAGCAGCGGTAGAAGCCATTGTCCTGGGCCGAGACGTTATGGATCACAAGCGCCACGCTTCCCTTGCTGATGTCCGTGCTCACAAAGGTGATTCTTCCTTGATAGGCCACCATCTGCTCCTCTGCCCTCTCCCGCCTGCCTTTGTACACTAGCAGCGCTGGGGAGAACTGCCCCCGGATCCACCTCACCTCCATGTCCTCGGCGTTTTTCTCGGGTGAGAGGTAGCAGCGCAGGGTGGTGTTTTCTCCCACCATGGCCAGGGTGGGCTCAGCCGGTCCCACGACAGTAAACTGGACTGTTCAACAACGGAAGACAATCAGATGCCCGTCATTAAACATCCAAGGGAGTGACGTGAGCTTCAGGAGCGCCGGGATAGAGACTCAACACAAAATTGTAAATTTGCATAAGAACGTGAAGGTTGTTTTTGGGGGGGTTGAGGGTGGACTGTGGCCTGGATTTGTGAGCCAAATAAACCCTTTCCTTCCCAAGCTGCTGTACCTCGGGGTATTTGTCACAGCAACAGAAATGAAAGCAGTCACCTCTGGATCCTGTAATGTGGGGCCTGTTTTACAGGAATTCTTTCCAAAGTCACAGGGGTTCCTGGGGGGATTTGGAGCTGTGGCTGATGAGTGCCCGCCCCTCACCCCGAGGAGTCTCTAATGAGGCTACACGTTTCAGGAAAAAACACTGAGCCTGGCTAGTGGCCCATGCCTGAGATCCCAGCACTCAGGAGGAGATGGAGGCAGGAGGATCAGGAGTGAAGGTCATCCTCAGCTACATAGCAAGTTCAAGGCCAGCCTCAGACAAAAACAAAATCAAACAAACCAAAACCCAAAGGAACAAAACACCAAGATCACCCTGAGCTCTATAGATCCAGTACTGAGAAAGACATTCCTCTAGTCAGCAACTTAGCACAGTGCCTGATACAAAGCCAGGACTCCAACCCATCCCCTCCTGTATGCTAGGCAAGCACTGTGCATCCCGAGTCCGCATTGTTTTCTTTATGACAGGGTTTTGCTACTTAGCCTTAGCTGACCTGACTCTTCTGAGACAGGGTTTCCCTGTAGCCCCAACTGGCCTGGCACTAGTTATGTGGACCAGGCTGGACTCATCTCACAGAGATCCCCCTGCCTCTGCCTCCCAGGTGCTGGGACCTAAGGCCTGTGCCACCACACCCAGCTCCAAGTTCTGAGATTTAGCCACCAACCCTGGCAAGGTAAGCATTTAAATATTAATATTTGATGATTTGGGGTTAAACAAAATATATTAAAATCTTCCATCTGCTTTCAACTCTTGAACGTTGCTACCTTTACATTTACAAGAGTATGCGCAGCTGTCCTTGGAGGCTTTTGCTGCTTTCCCGCAGGGCAGCTCTGGGATAGGTCCGGAGCGCCCACTCAACCGAAAGACCTGCCCGCGAAGCTGCAGCCCCCCCCCCGGGCTCTGTCTGCAGACCGAGTGTGGGCATTGCTTTCTGAGGAGCTAACAGGCGCCTACAGCCTTACCTGAGACCAGCACTGACCGGCTGAAGACCAGGAAGAAAAGGGAGGCTGGCGAGCGGCAGTGCCAGGAGGCGGCGGGCTCCATGGGTCTCCAGGGCAGATTCACCCAGGACAGGCAGGGACAGGACACCTAGCAGAGCAGTGGAGACGTCAGCCCAGCATCCGGACGCCAGGGCTCTCATGTAGGTCACTTTCGTGAGGCTAAACGGGTCTCATAAGCGCCCTTAGGTGAACCCCTTTATCCTGTAGTTCAGGGATACCCTAACGGATGGGCCCACCACACGGTCCATGAAACAAACAAACTTGGGGCGGGCAGTTTTCTGCAGTCTTGGGCTTCACTTCTCTTTCCAGAGTCCAGTTTCTACAGTGGTCACTTGATATTCCTCCTCCTCCCCCCTCCTCCCCCTCCTCCTCTCTCTCCTCTTCATCCTCTCCCCCCAACCCCCTGCCCTTCCTCTCCTCCTCCCCCCTCCTCCCCTCTCTCCTCTTCATCCTCTCCCCCCCACCCCCCGCCCCTCCCCTCCCCCTCCCCCCCCCCCCCCCTCCTCCCTCCTCCCTCCTCCCTCCTCCCTCCTCCCTCCTCCCTCCTCCCTCCTCCCTCCTCCCTCCTCCCTCCTCCCTCCTCCCTCCTCCCTCCTCCCTCCTCCCTCCTCCCTCCTCCCTCCTCCCTCCTCCCTCCTCCCTCCTCCCTCCTCCCTCCTCCCTCCTCCCTCCTCCCTCCTCCCTCCTCCCTCCTCCCTCCTCCCTCCTCCCTCCTCCCTCCTCCCTCCTCCCTCCTCCCTCCTCCCTCCTCCCTCCTCCCTCCTCCCTCCTCCCTCCTCCCTCCTCCCTCCTCCCTCCTCCCTCCTCCCTCCTCCCTCCTCCCTCCTCCCTCCTCCCTCCTCCCTCCTCCCTCCTCCCTCCTCCCTCCTCCCTCCTCCCTCCTCCCTCCTCCCTCCTCCCTCCTCCCTCCTCCCTCCTCCCTCCTCCCTCCTCCCTCCTCCCTCCTCCCTCCTCCCTCCTCCCTCCTCCCTCCTCCCTCCTCCCTCCTCCCTCCTCCCTCCTCCCTCCTCCCTCCTCCCTCCTCCCTCCTCCCTCCTCCCTCCTCCCTCCTCCCTCCTCCCTCCTCCCTCCTCCCTCCTCCCTCCTCCCTCCTCCCTCCTCCCTCCTCCCTCCTCCCTCCTCCCTCCTCCCTCCTCCCTCCTCCCTCCTCCCTCCTCCCTCCTCCCTCCTCCCTCCTCCCTCCTCCCTCCTCCCTCCTCCCTCCTCCCTCCTCCCTCCTCCCTCCTCCCTCCTCCCTCCTCCCTCCTCCCTCCTCCCTCCTCCCTCCTCCCTCCTCCCTCCTCCCTCCTCCCTCCTCCCTCCTCCCTCCTCCCTCCTCCCTCCTCCCTCCTCCCTCCTCCCTCCTCCCTCCTCCCTCCTCCCTCCTCCCTCCTCCCTCCTCCCTCCTCCCTCCTCCCTCCTCCCTCCTCCCTCCTCCCTCCTCCCTCCTCCCTCCTCCCTCCTCCCTCCTCCCTCCTCCCTCCTCCCTCCTCCCTCCTCCCTCCTCCCTCCTCCCTCCTCCCTCCTCCCTCCTCCCTCCTCCCTCCTCCCTCCTCCCTCCTCCCTCCTCCCTCCTCCCTCCTCCCTCCTCCCTCCTCCCTCCTCCCTCCTCCCTCCTCCCTCCTCCCTCCTCCAGGTGAACCCCAGGTAAAGCCAGGTGAGGCCGCCCTCCCAGGGCCCCGCTTTTCCCACGCAGCAGACCCTCCTACCACCCCCACCCGGACCCAGGGCGCTTACCCTCCCTTCCCTACCTTCTAGAATTAACTTCTGCGTTTCCTTTCCTTCTCTGACCCTCAAATGACAATTTTCTTGCCTTTCATCTTCTCTCCAGCGCGGCCCTGGGCACAGTCACCACCAGAGAACAAACTACTACGGAAGAGCGGACCGAACTTCTTTCCGCTTCTCTTTAGTCTCGGGCGCGGGGGCTGGCGGCCAGGATCTCGGACCCTCGCGTTGCAAGTCCCACAAGTTCCCTTGAGCTGCTTAGAGCCGGGATTGGCCGGCTGTGAGTCATCAGCCAATGGCGTTCCGGACCGCCGTCACCCGTTACTAGGTAGAATACACAGAAACTTTAATCTTGACGACAGCTTCGGTTTCCCAGCAGCCTGGCTAGTAGACCAGACTGGCCTTGGTTTCACAGACATCTGCCTGCCTCTGCTCGGATTAAAGGCAGGCGCCACCACGCCGGATCACAGAAACAATTTGAAAAGAGTAAAACATAGTACGATCCCTGTCCCTCTATCCCTCCCTCCTTCCCTCCTTCCCTTCCTTTCCCTCTCTTGCCCTCCTATCCCTCCCACCGCCCCCCCCCCCCACTCTTTGAGAGATCCAGGAGTTGTGGCTGCTCCCCACAGGCCTATGTGTTTACTGTGTGTGAAGAGCCACTCCTTCCCAAGCTAAGGAATCTCATTCATTCAAGGTGTGGAGAAAACTAGAGGGTAAAATCGCTTTCCCTGACATTCTAGCTGGGGCAGGAGGATGGCCGTGATTTTGTGATTGTGCTGTACCATCTGCTAGACTGGGTCCCATACCCTCTTGCATCCCCTGGCACACACTCCTTCTCATAGCAGTCCCCCACCACCACCCCAATGCACTCACCGTGTTACTGGAGTGTTAGGCTAAAAGCCTGGACTCAGCCCTAACAGGCTAGGCACTGGCTGTCTGTCCCCAATAGGCCAATTAAAGATGAATAATGATGAAAAACAGAAGAAGGAAATTTATTCACTGTGGTCACCGTTAGGAAAAAGGACAAAGAGATCCAGCGAACCCCCAAGTCCATCTTGGGATACTGATATGAGGTTTAAAGTATTTTATTATTTTTTTCCATTTAAAAATTATTTTTTTAATTATTT
>NW_008337055.1:347171-348341 GCF_000622305.1 Nannospalax galili
GCAGCCCCACCAGCAGTGGATGAGTGTTCCCCTTTCCCCACATCCTCTCCAATATTTGGTATCATTTGTTCTCTTGGTCTTAGCCAGTCTGCCTGGGGTAAGATACAATCTTAAAGTAGTTTTAATTTGCATTTCCCTAATTATTAATGATGTTGAAGATCTTTTAAGATGCTTCATAGCCATTTTTACTTCTTCTTTTGAGAACTCTCTTCAGCTCCTTAGCCCATATTTTAATTGGGTTGCTTCTTGTCTTGGTTCTCTGTTTTTTTACTTCATTATAAATTCTGGTTATTAAACCTCTGTGAGATTTGTCTCTGGTGAAGATTTTCTCCCATTCTGTGGGATTTCTGTTTGCTTCTTTGATTGCCTTTGTCCTTTATTAATAGGCAGCAAAAACTGCCTATTATTATAGGCCTCAAAGTATGTCTGTTAAACATCCAAGAAGGTTAGTTCCACAAGTCTGGTACATTTAATGACTGTGTGTCATGTAGATAAATCTTGGGCAAAGACCAATTGTTCTCAGATAAACCTTACCTAGACATATATGTATAATTTGTCAGTAGGTTGTTGGACTAATATGGTTTCTCCTGGTTTTCAAAACTAGCTAGGCATTGTTTATCTCTCGCATGGTCTCACCCCTCCATCATGATTTTCCCACTTAAGGTGTCCCCATTTCCCCCCTCTCTCCTTTACTAATACCCTTCTCCTATGGTCCTACCTCTCTTGAGCTCCTTCTTTCCCTTTATCCCCTAGGTTCCTTGTATACCCATCCCTCCCCCCTCCCTTAAACTAACCCAATTTTTATCCATATCTCCCTTATTAAGGCCTGTTTCTTACTGATCTTCTCTTTCAGGTTCTTTCTTTTCCTTTACCTCCCTGTTCCTTTCCATTATCCTGGTTCCTGTAGTTATGTCTGGATACATACTCACTTATCAGGATTTGGTTCTAGGGTCCACATATGAGGGAGAACATACGTCGATTTTTTTTCTGAGTCTGTGTTACTTCACTTAGTATAACAGTTTCTAGTTTCATTCATTTACCTGCAAATTTCATGATTTCATCTTTCTTTACTCTGAGTAAAACTCCATCGTATATTGAACCACATTTTCATTATCCACTCGTCAATTGAGGGACACTTAGGTTGCTTCCATCTCTTAGCTATTGTGAAAA
>NW_008337055.1:348513-349065 GCF_000622305.1 Nannospalax galili
CAAGTGCTGGGATTAAAGGTGTGCGCCACCACACCTGGCATGATTTCATCTTTCTTTACTGCTGAGTAAAATGCCATCGTATAAATGAAAACGACATTTTCATTATCCACTCATCAGTTGAGGGACACTTAGGTTGCTTCCATCTCTTAGCTATTGTGAAAAGAGCAGCAACAAACATAGATGTAGAAGTGTCTCTGAAATAGGAGGAGTCCCTTGGATATATGCCAAGGAGTGGTATAACCAGGTTAAATGGTAGGTTCATTTTTAGATTTTATAAAAGATTTCCACACTGCTTTCCATAGGGGTTGAACCAGTTTGCAGCCCCACCAGCAGTGGATGAGTGTTCCCCTTTACCCACATCCTCTCTAGCATTTGGTATCATTTGTTCTCTTGATCTTAGCCAGTCTGACTGGGGTGAGATGAAATCTTAAAGTGGTTTCAATTTGCAGTTCCCTAATTATTAGTGATGTTGAACATATTTTAAGATGTTTCATAGCCATCTTTACTTCTTCTTTTGAGAACTCTCTGTTCAGCTCCTTAGCCCATCTTTTA
>NW_008337055.1:349547-357159 GCF_000622305.1 Nannospalax galili
GTTGAGGTTTGTTTTGTGCCCCAGTATATGGTCGATTTTGGAGAAGGTTCCATGGGGTGCTGAGTAGAAAGTATGTCCTTTGGTGCTTGGGTGGAATACTTGGTAGATGTCTGTTAGGTCCATTTGATATATGGTATTCTTTAATTTAGATGTCTCTCTGTTAACTCTCTGCCCTGTTGACCTATCTAAGGGAGACAGTGGGGTATTGAAGTCCCCTACTATTAATGAGTTAGGATTAATCTGGGTCTTAAAGTCCCGTAGTATTGTTTTTATGAAGATGAGAATCAGATGCTCTCAGCCTTTCTCCTAAGGTCTGTATCCCTACCAGAAAGATTTTGGCCTCATGAATTTGAGGGTTGGACTGGCCTGGGAGCCAGGCCCAGGAAAGATGCTGGTCTAGGGCAGCTGGTGGCCATCCCACTCAGAGATGCAAAGGAAGATGGGGCAGGAAGTGGCCCCAAGGGCTCCTGGGGACTGCACTGAGGAACTGGGTTAGTCTGGATGCAAAGGATCAAGAAGAGAAAAGATCAGCCCCAGCATCCAGGAAAGAGGCTGGCTGGTGGTGCAGGCCCAGGAAGTAGAGGGTGGTGAGTGTGGGGCCAGGCCCAGAGTGCTCCTGGGGACTGGGGAAAGAACTGAGTTGGTCTGGATGCAAAGGATCAGGAAGCAGGGGTGGGTCCCCAGGTGTCTGGGGTGCCGAGAGAAAGAATGGGACAGGACCCAGGCTAGGAGCAGAGACAGGTGGGGGAGATGGGAGGGTGAATGAGGCTGGGGGAGTCAAAGCATGGAGGGCACGATTGACTTACCCGACCTGTGGGTCGGAGAGAGATTATTTATTATCTTAATTTTATGTGTATGAATGTATTGCCTACATGTATGTAAATGTCGGGCATTGCCCAGGGAGGTCAGAAGAGGTCATTAGATCCCCTGGATCTGGAGTTATCAGGAGTTACAGATGGCTGTCAGTGGTCATATGGGTCCTGGGAGCCAAACCCAGGTCCTCTGCAAGAGCAGCCAGTGCTCTTAACCACTGAGCCATCTGTCTAACCTGTTTAAATTTAAACAGAGGGCAGGAGTTAGGCAGAACTAAGCAGTGCCAGTCAAGGTGTGACCCAAGGTCATGGGCTCAGCTCTGGTCTCTCCTTCAAGGGGAGCCAGTAAATTGTTAGAGCTGTATGGCATCTCTTCCTAGAAGGCAGATTCCTCCCCTGCCTGGTACCTTCCCCCTTCTCAAAGCTCTAGATTTCTGAGAAAATTTCAGTTCTTTGGAGTCCATTGTTATAGTCTGATAACTGAAGGGGAGGGCGCAGGCATCTCTCTTCAGCCTGTTTCCTCTGCTGCCTGGGTGGCTACAGTTGCATAGATCCTTTCCAGGATAAGAGTCCCAGGCCCCAGCCCTCAGCATTGCTGTCAGCTGTTTAAATGCTTGCTTTTTGGTCTCCATTTCCACTCTGATCCAATCCAAAACATGCCCATTCATTCTAGCATGGCACTGCCTTGGCCCATGTCACCCCCCTCTTGTCTTTGCCATTCCCTTTTCTCTCCATTTCTGCCTCATCTTCTCCAAGAACACCTCCAGTTGTTCCTTTCCTGAAGTGTTCTTACCCTCTGCTCACACCTGTCCTTGGCTGTTCCCATTTGCTGCCCTGTGGTGTCAGGTGTCTGGTGCACCTCCTTCTCAAGACTAGAGGCATGACCTGACACCTCCCTCCTTGCAGGGCCCAGTCCTAATCTCTGTCCTCAGTTGCTCATTTGTAAAAAGGCTTAGAGCAAGGATATTTCCCCAACAACAGACTCAGTTCCTGTCCCAGGCTGCAGGAGAGATCCAGACAGAGATGGAGCCTGATCAGGCCACCCAAGGCCAGGAGTTAGGAAGCACCTAGGGGAGCCATGTGTGGCCCAGTGGTAGAGGGCTTGCCTAGCATGCAAAAGCCCAGGGCTCAATCCCCAGCACCAGGGTAGGGGGAGAGGGGATTTTCTAGATCTCTTCTCTGTTTTGCAGAGGGAGCTCTCTGATGACAGGGTCCTGGACGGGCTATGTAGACCAGGCTAGCTTTGATCTTTCAGAGATCTGCCTGCCTCTGCCTCTCAAGTGCTGGGACCAAAGTGGTGAGCCACCAACCCAGCAACACTACTATTCTATTGTATTGCTCCTTGAACTGTCTCTCTCCTATGCAGCACCCTCACCTGTCACTTGATGCTCTAGGTTTATAATTGTAGATTTGAGTTTGATGACGAACAAGAGGAAAATCACTGCACCCAATCATTCCACCTGGGGCTAGGTTGCTGGAAAGATCTAAGACACAGCAGCCAGACAATAACATTATCTGAAGAAACCAGGCCCAGGGATTCTGGAGTAGCTTAGGCCAGAAGCAATCGGTGCAGTCAGGTGTCAGCCCCTGCCACGACTGACCCGAGCCAGAGGGAAACATGCCAGTTCTTACCATGTTGCCTGTGAAGCAGCTTAGCAGGAATCGGGTCCTACCAGGCTGTGCTGCACTGCACAGTGACAATTCCATCTCATCTTTCTCAGGAGGGACAAATGCAGGAGGGTCACCTCAGTTCAACTTTCCACAGACCTGGAGTGCACATGAGAATCCTTTAAGAACCAGGACTCAAAGCCGGGCCTGGTAGTTGGTGCCTTTGATCCCAGCACCTGGGAGGCAGGACTCAGAGTGACTGGTGATCTTCTTTCAAACTGCAACAGTCTAGTCCAGGAAGACAATCTGGATCTATCTTCCATGGAGTCCTCCCAGCTGAGGGTCAGACATCTTTTGTTTTAAATTTATTTTGATTTTATGTGTATGAGTGCTAGGACCACAGGCCTGAGCCTCGTACCCATCCCTCTCCATTCTCACTTCCACCACCTTACCTTTTATGTAGCCCAGGCTGGCCCTGACGTCACAGTTCTCCTTTCTTTACCTTTCAAGTTCTGAGATTACACCACCATAGAGACCTTTAGTATCAGAAGATTTGTTCTGACTCCCACATGACAAACCACGTTTATAGGGCAGACACATCTGTGCCAGAGTATTAAGAATTTGGACTCTAGTCCCTCCCCCAGTCCTGTGTGATGTGGTTTTCTACTGTGAGTTCATTCTCTGGGCCAAGTTACCCTGCAGAACCAGCTGGGAAGGAGTCAAGAAAGCATTCATCAAACGCCCCTACTATGCTCAGGTCACAAGGGGGTGGGCTTACCCCCTAGTTTGTTAGCTAATTTTCTCACATGGTTAGTTAGCTCTAACCATTAGGCATGCCTGTTTGCTAACCCTGCACTTGTTCAGAGCCCTAACTGTAGCCTAGCAAGATCTCAGCTCTGGAACTCAGCAAGTCACCATGGATACTTCTTTTAATAATAAAATGTGCTCTTTTTCGTTTTTTCTTTTCCTCTTTAACTGAGTTTGAACTGCATTGTTACAAGCAAAAATATTATTCAGGAGCTGGAGAGATGGCTCACAGTTGGGTGCACTTCCTGCTCTCCCAGAGGACCCCAGTTTGGTTCCCAGCACCATGTCCTGTGGCTCACTGCTGCCTATAACTCCAGCTCCAGGGGATCTGATACGCTCCTCTAGCCTCCAGGGGCACCCCACGCATTTGCACGTGCACAAACCCACACTGCGGCACACATACATATACGTAGTTGAAAATAAAAATAAATCTTAAAATATTGTTCAGGATTCCTGGGTGTCAGCCAGTAAGAGTCACAACCCGAAGGGTGAGGGGCCTTTTCTTCTCCTCTTCATAGTCGCCCTCCGCTTAAAAGCCAGCCATCCTTCCTGCCTCAAATTGTGCTTGGTGTTGTTTTATTAACGGAAGTATCCCGAGTCTAGAATAGTGCCTGGTGTGGAGAAGCAGTACACAGCTGTTAAATGGAAGAGTGGATCCCGGGTCTAGAACCTCCTAGAGCCTGCTCACTGCCCTGCTGGTTAAGAAAACTATGGCTGGGGCTGGAGAGATGCTCAGCAGTCCAGAGCACTGACAGCTCTCGCAGAGGACCTGGGTTCTTCCTGTCCCAGGCTGCAGGAGAGATCCAGACAGAGATGGAGCCTGATCAGGCCAGGAGTTAGGAAGCACCTAGGGGAGCCATGTGTGGCCCAGTGGTAGAGGGCTTGCCTAGCATGCAAAAGCCCAGGGCTCAATCCCCAGCACCAGGGTAGGGGGAGAGGGGATTTTCTAGATCTCTTCTCTGTTTTGCAGAGGGAGCTCTCTGATGACAGGGTCCTGGACGGGCTATGTAGACCAGGCTAGCTTTGATCTTTCAGAGATCTGCCTGCCTCTGCCTCTCAAGTGCTGGGACCAAAGTGGTGAGCCACCAACCCAGCAACACTACTATTCTATTGTATTGCTCCTTGAACTGTCTCTCTCCTATGCAGCACCCTCACCTGTCACTTGATGCTCTAGGTTTATAATTGTAGATTTGAGTTTGATGACGAACAAGAGGAAAATCACTGCACCCAATCATTCCACCTGGGGCTAGGTTGCTGGAAAGATCTAAGACACAGCAGCCAGACAATAACATTATCTGAAGAAACCAGGCCCAGGGATTCTGGAGTAGCTTAGGCCAGAAGCAATCGGTGCAGTCAGGTGTCAGCCCCTGCCACGACTGACCCGAGCCAGAGGGAAACATGCCAGTTCTTACCATGTTGCCTGTGAAGCAGCTTAGCAGGAATCGGGTCCTACCAGGCTGTGCTGCACTGCACAGTGACAATTCCATCTCATCTTTCTCAGGAGGGACAAATGCAGGAGGGTCACCTCAGTTCAACTTTCCACAGACCTGGAGTGCACATGAGAATCCTTTAAGAACCAGGACTCAAAGCCGGGCCTGGTAGTTGGTGCCTTTGATCCCAGCACCTGGGAGGCAGGACTCAGAGTGACTGGTGATCTTCTTTCAAACTGCAACAGTCTAGTCCAGGAAGACAATCTGGATCTATCTTCCATGGAGTCCTCCCAGCTGAGGGTCAGACATCTTTTGTTTTAAATTTATTTTGATTTTATGTGTATGAGTGCTAGGACCACAGGCCTGAGCCTCGTACCCATCCCTCTCCATTCTCACTTCCACCACCTTACCTTTTATGTAGCCCAGGCTGGCCCTGACGTCACAGTTCTCCTTTCTTTACCTTTCAAGTTCTGAGATTACACCACCATAGAGACCTTTAGTATCAGAAGATTTGTTCTGACTCCCACATGACAAACCACGTTTATAGGGCAGACACATCTGTGCCAGAGTATTAAGAATTTGGACTCTAGTCCCTCCCCCAGTCCTGTGTGATGTGGTTTTCTACTGTGAGTTCATTCTCTGGGCCAAGTTACCCTGCAGAACCAGCTGGGAAGGAGTCAAGAAAGCATTCATCAAACGCCCCTACTATGCTCAGGTCACAAGGGGGTGGGCTTACCCCCTAGTTTGTTAGCTAATTTTCTCACATGGTTAGTTAGCTCTAACCATTAGGCATGCCTGTTTGCTAACCCTGCACTTGTTCAGAGCCCTAACTGTAGCCTAGCAAGATCTCAGCTCTGGAACTCAGCAAGTCACCATGGATACTTCTTTTAATAATAAAATGTGCTCTTTTTCGTTTTTTCTTTTCCTCTTTAACTGAGTTTGAACTGCATTGTTACAAGCAAAAATATTATTCAGGAGCTGGAGAGATGGCTCACAGTTGGGTGCACTTCCTGCTCTCCCAGAGGACCCCAGTTTGGTTCCCAGCACCATGTCCTGTGGCTCACTGCTGCCTATAACTCCAGCTCCAGGGGATCTGATACGCTCCTCTAGCCTCCAGGGGCACCCCACGCATTTGCACGTGCACAAACCCACACTGCGGCACACATACATATACGTAGTTGAAAATAAAAATAAATCTTAAAATATTGTTCAGGATTCCTGGGTGTCAGCCAGTAAGAGTCACAACCCGAAGGGTGAGGGGCCTTTTCTTCTCCTCTTCATAGTCGCCCTCCGCTTAAAAGCCAGCCATCCTTCCTGCCTCAAATTGTGCTTGGTGTTGTTTTATTAACGGAAGTATCCCGAGTCTAGAATAGTGCCTGGTGTGGAGAAGCAGTACACAGCTGTTAAATGGAAGAGTGGATCCCGGGTCTAGAACCTCCTAGAGCCTGCTCACTGCCCTGCTGGTTAAGAAAACTATGGCTGGGGCTGGAGAGATGCTCAGCAGTCCAGAGCACTGACAGCTCTCGCAGAGGACCTGGGTTCTGTTCCCAACACCTGCATCGCAGCTAACAGCCACCTGTGGCTCCAGTTCTGGGGATCCAATGCCCTTTTCTGGCCCCCATGGGCATTACATGCACATGGTGTATTCACATGCATTCTAGAAAAACACACAAAAATAAAATAATAATAAAACGTGTAGTAAATGCTTAATTTTTTTTTTCTTCCAGAGTATCCCCCCCCCCCAGGTCATTTCACTTGTTTCCAACAATGCAACTCAAAATCATTTGAGGAGGAAAAAAAAGACACATTGTATAATTGTAAGTATCAATGGTGCCTCCTAGAACTCACGCACCAGATCCTGCTGGGCTCCAGTTAGGGGTGAGAATTAGGGGGAGATTGGGTAAGGCTGGCAGGTGGGTCGGTTGGGCTCCCAGCTGACCATAGGGGGCTCCCAATACTCCAGTCTCCACTAGGCTGAAGTCATGCATCTTTTTAGGAATGTGGCTGGATCTGAGAATTAAACTGCCACAGGACAGGTTAACAGAAGAAGAGCATCACATAAGCTTTAAAACTGCTTTTAACTATTATTTATTGTGTGTGCGAGCTCACACAGGCACGAGCACCACAGTGCGTGTGGAGATTAGAGGACAACTTGTGGGACTTGGTTCTCTTCCTCTATCCTGTGGGGTCTGGGGACTGAAATTTCACTTTACATTCTCAACTCTCACCAGAGAGGTTTCCTTATGGAGCAGATGGTGATAAACATGGAAACTTACAACTGGCCAAGAACAAGAGGCTGCAGAGTGCTTCTCCCTGAACAGGACACCTATATCAAAGCTTTGCCTCCCAAGGCTCAGGGATCATTGTGGAAGAGGAGGCAGAAAGAGTGTAAGAGCTAGAGGTGGTGAATGACCACAAGGAAATGGAATTTTCCAGATAGCTGGTCAGTTACTCATATGAACTCACAGCAATGGTGACAGCGTGCACAAGTCCTATGTGAGCTCAAACGATACAAAAATCCCTGCATAGGTTATGGGGAAGTGGGTAAGAAACCCCAACTAAACCTAAGAAAAATTTGACAATGATGGTTCCTGGGATGGGGAGAGACCGTCTCTTTCAAGGATGGGACTCTTGGTAGGTTAATCAGGCTCCAGTGGATGGACCTACATTGAAGGATATTTGGGACACAAATTAGACTCATATATACATTATTATATATACGTTAAATTGGGGGAGCAATAAGGAGATGTGCAGATATGGGAGGAAATCTAAATACCATCAAATTATATTATACGAAAATCACAAAAATTCAATTTAAGAAATATTAAAAAAGGGCCAGGTGTGGTGGTGCACACCTCCAATCCCAGCACATGGGAGGCAGAGGCAGGTGGATCTCTGCCAGCCTGGTCTACATAGTGAGTTGTATGTCAGCTGGTGCTATGGGGAGATAGTTCT
>NW_008337055.1:357185-362185 GCF_000622305.1 Nannospalax galili
TATATATATATATATATATATATATATATGAACAGAAAAGGGAGCCAGGCATGGTGGCGCACACCTTTAATCCCAGCAAGCACTCAGGAGGCAGAGGCAGGTGGATCTCTGTGAGTTCGAGGCCAACTTGGTCTCCATTAGTGAATCCAGGCCAGCTGTGGCTATAGTTGCTCTTTCAGAGGAACTGGGTTTTGTTCCCAGTACCTACATGGTGGCTAACAACTGTCCAACTGTCCCTAACTCCAGTTCCAGGGGATCTGACATCCTCTTCTGGCCTTCTCAGGCATTGCACACACATGGTGAACTTCCATCCGTGCAAGCAAAACATTCATACACATAAAATTAAACAAAAAGTTAAAAAACAAATGTCACTGAAAAATGGGAGTTAATGATATATATAGCACACACACACACACACACACACACACACATTTAACACAGCCCATTTGTGCAGAGTTCCTTCAATCTCTACTTACTTTCTTTTTTTTTTTTTTTTTCCCTTTGGTCTTTCCCTGTAGCCCCAGCTGACCTGGAACTCACTATGTAGACCAGGCTGGCTTCAAACTCATAGAGATCCTCCTGCCTCTGCCTCCAGAGTGCTGGGACTAAAGGTGTGCGCCAACACACCTGGCAACCTCTGCTTTCTTACCCTTGATGATAAGAGCTTCTGAGAAGCGGTGTCCAGAATCAGTTTTTTCAAGTGTCCTCAACTCAAATCGTCCATACGTCAGAGCTCTCCAGGCAGCAGTTCAAGCCAGAAGAAGCCAGACCCTTCTGCAGGCCCTGCCCTGCACTGCCCTGAGAGAAGAGGTCTGCAGATACCACTTACGGCAGCAAACGAGCAGATAGGTCTGCCTCCATGAAGATGCCTTTCTCTAGTGGGGGGTCTGGAGCCTTATTTCTGCAAGAAGCTAGATATTAGATATTTTCTACTTTGTGGGCTGCTGAGTCTCCATCACAACGGTTCTATGGTGTAGCTGTAGATAACCCTAGACATGGTTGTGCCCCAACATCTCTGTGTATAGCCTGGTGACTGGAGAGATGGCTTGGTTGGCAAAGTGCTTGCCATGTAAGCATGAGGACCCGAGTTTGATCCTTGAACCCCTGGGAAAAAGCCCGGTACTGTGACACATGCTCGTCATTCCATCTCTAGCGAGACAGAAACAGGAGGATCCTGGGGCTCACTGGCCAGCCAGCCTTGCCTATTTGATGAGCTCCAGGCCCATTAGAGACCCTGTCTCACAATAAGGCGGACTGAGGAAGGACACCTAAGGTTGTCCTCTGACTTCCTCGTACACAACCTCCACGAACATGTAAGCTCACACACATGACACAGAACCCCTTATATATGGGAACAAAATTTCATGTAATTTGGTATGTCATTGAACAGTTCTTCCAATTCATAATCAACCATTTGAAATGTGGAAATAGCTGTGAATAGAGCAAAACCAGCAGACACTGCATGTGGCCCTTTGTGGCGTTTGTAGACCTTCTATCTGACCAAACAGCTGTTGGACGTATGTGACCTTTCTAGAAACTCAGTGGAAAATTTGAACACACAAACTTTTCTTTTTTCTCAAATAAATGTAGGGTGAGATGGACATGGTGGTTCACACCTGTAATGCCAGCACTTGGGAGACAGGCAGGAGGTTACAGAAAGTTGAAGGCTATCCTAAGCAAGATAATGAGTTCAAGACCAGTCTGGGCTACAGTATGAGACTCTGTTTCAAAAAACAAAAACAAAAACAAAACAAAATAAGACAAACTGTCTTGGTGACTCAGCCCTGTAATCCTCGAGTAAATCTGTTATACTAATATCCTTATAAAACAGCAGAGTGGAAGGAACTGTCCCAAAGGGCAGTGTCTTACACTTTAAGGTGTATTAGACTATTTAAAAGTGTCTCTTGGGCTGGAGAGATGACTTAGCAGTTAAGAGCACTGCTCTTCTTGCAGAGGACCTGGGTTCAAATCCCAGCTCCCACATAGCAGCTAACAACCATCTATAACTCCAATTCCAGGGCATTCGAGACCCTCTTCTCTCCTCCGTGGGCACTGCACGACATGGGTGCACTTACATATATGCAGGCATAACACCCATACACATAATAAAAATAAATAATTAAAAAAATGTTTTTCATAGACTTAGCACCTTGATCATGACTGGGAGTGCTGGTGTGCAGCTCAAACTGCCTTTGTTGTCAGATTCATGCCCCACTTCCCTGCTCTGCTCTGTAGCACAAAGAACTCCCTTCCCGGCCTCCTTACCCTCTGGCTTCTGCGAAGGCCCAGCAAATGCTTGGCAGGCAGGAGGAAGGCAGAAACACACCTGGGAGGACTTAGGTCCCTGAGATGCATGTTATGGGGGTACTCAAAGGAGCTGGGGCCCAAGGAGTAGAGAGCTACCCCAGCTTCTTGCCTGATGCCCCTCAAAATGGACTGTGATCTGGAAGTGTAAGATGAAATAAACCCTTTTCTCCCATAGTTGCTTTTGGTCATGATTTATCACAGCAATAGAAAAACACACTAGGACAGCATTAATAACTCCTATTGAATCTCTTACCCAATGGACAGTCTGCCTCAGTGTCCCCCGTGAGCCCCAGACCCAAGACCTTTCAATAGGAAGTCATTGATGTCACCAATCTTGAACTGGAAAGAGATGTGCGCAGCTGATTGCTGGGAGCCAGTACAAACAGCTCCACACACCAAGGTCTGCTCTCTCATCTAACAGTAATGACCATGAAAGAAGCTAGTATGTATTAGGCACTGTATATCAAACATGTTTCTCTAGTGTTCATGTGTCTTCTTATAATTATATCCAGTCATCACAATAAGCCTGTGCAGTCAGTGTTGAAAACATAAAAACTATCCCAGCCCCTGGAAGCTAAACCTTGAGACAACTGAACATACTTCTTCACTGTATGGTCAGTAAGACCATCGTGTTACCCTGACTGGTCAAGATGGAGCAGTGGGCACTGTGAATTCTTTCAGCGACAGCCACCCCACTGCATTCTCCTCAAAGCTTCCTGACCATACCGGTCCAGTCTGGTTCTCTTCCACCTCCCCCACACCGAGATGTCCTGCCTTCACTAGGAGATGCTCTCCACTGTCTCCAAAGCTGAATAAACCTAGCTTTCTTGGACCAGACCACAGGTGCACTGTGCTACAAGCTCTCAAGCAAAAGAAAAAAATCACCTGAAATCTCTGACATCTATGGCCCCAAACCATAAAGCAAACAGGTCCAGCTCCGCAAACAGTCCTTGCTTTGCAAGCAAGCCCTTCCTTATCAGACCCTTATCAGGGAATCCTGGCCCTAAAGCCTTTATCCAACTCCCATGACTGTTTATATACACAAAAGTATTTAAACTGCAGACGGTGTGGCCAGTACAGACTCTTGCTGGTCAGCAGTCAGCCCTCACTGACTGTAAGGACCAGTTGGGAGTGTGTAAGTTTCTTTTGTTTTTCTACCTCTGATTCTTTCAACTCCTAACCCTAATATTAACTCGGGAGGGAGCTCTAACCAGAGAGAGCTCTCACCACAAAACTCCTAATTTCTAACATTAAGGAGTTTCTTGAGAGAAGATTACATACAAAGGCCACTTGCAAGGTGGCCTGGGCTGAATTTAAAAGACACTGTCAGAGGAAGTAGAATAAACTGGCTGTCAGGATGGCCAGGATGTGTGTGTGTGTGTGTGTGTGTGTGTGTGTGTGTGTGTGTGTGTGTCACAAATGAGTAACAGAGATCAACAGCAGCAAAAGTGTGCTTGTGCTCAGCCTGCTTTCTTACGAAGACCAGGACCAAACAGCTCAGGGGTGGCACTGCTCCCACATAAATCATCAATCAAGAAAATGCCCCACAGACATGCCTATAGGTCAGTCTGATTGAGGCAATCCCCTGACTGAGATGTCTTCAAATAACTCCAGGCTGTGTCAGGTTGTGCAGCTGCAGATAACTAGGAGAAACACCGCGGACAGACCGGCTGACAACAGCATGGGGGAGCCCTGATGAGCGTTCAGGCCTCAGCACCACAGACAGGCATGGCAGAGGCTGTGTTGAGCATTCAGGCTCATGAGGCAGAGTGGGTGGGTCCTTCCTTGCAGGTCTCAGGAAGGGGAGGTTTTGTGTAACCAGGCAGTCTGATTCCCTGGCAGGAGGCAGGGGAGGGGAAGAGAGAGTTTTTCATTGCTGGGAAAGGTGTGGGGAAGTGAGGAGGAGGGAGGCACATCTGCTTGAGACGGGTTCCATTGTAAAGGGAGTGTGCTAGACAGGTTTAGTTGTCAACTTGACACACCTGGGTAGAGGGAGCCTCAGCTCTGGAATTCCCTCTGTTGGACCAGCCTGTGGTCATGTGTACTTGATTGTTGAGTGTTGTGGGGTGGTTCCACCCCTGGGCAGGTTGTTCTGTATTGCATAAGAAAGCAGGCTGAACATGGGCCAGAGGAGCAGACCAGTAAGCATTCCTCCATGGCCTCTGCTTCAGCCCCTGCCTCCAGGTTCCTGTCCTGAGTTCCTACTTTGGGCTCCCTTAGTGATGAACTGTGACCCAGGACATGTTATCTAAATAAACCCTTTGCTCCCAAAGCTGGTATTGGTCAGAGTGTTTTGTCACAGCAATTGAAAACAAACTAGAACAGGGAGCGCTCTGCCTGCAATCAGGCATCCTGAGCCTGTAAACTTCCTTGGGCAACTGCCATTCTCTTGACATCAGGACACCTTGGGAGCCTGTTATTTCCTGTTAAGAAAGAGGCCTCTGCAAGTGGTGGCCTGATCAACCTGTAGCCAAAAACCTTTCACACAGAGATAGCTTGATTCAGCTATGATGGGAAAATTTCTACCAGGGGAATGCACACTACACGAGCACTGTGTTTACCCTGGAGAGGTGGTTGTTAAACACTTACCTGCACACCACAGCCTGAGAATTGCCAGGAGCGTAAGCGATGTATGTGACAATAGATCGACACTTACGTCTTTAATGTGATGACAGAGGGAGGAAATTGGCCAT
>NW_008337055.1:364685-388665 GCF_000622305.1 Nannospalax galili
TTTCTAGTCCATCGCCTTAACCACTCGGCCACGACTACAGGTAGCTGCAGATTGTTTCTGCGTCCTACATCTAACATATATCACGGATTGTCCGCACTCTTTACTGAGGATTTAATAATGATCAACTTTATATCTTATACACCGAGTTGGACAATAACCCACCCAATCTAATGCCAAACACGTTTGTGGTTATCCGAAAGTGCTGTCCAGGTCTTTTCTAGAAAACGAGTCAGTTCCAGTGACTTTAAACATCATCGCACGTTTTGTCTCACAGGAAATTTATCCTCAGTAACCATTTTGAGAAGTTCTTTAGAGATCTGTGTCTACAACTATCTAGTCCAGTTCCTGTAAGGCTTAATAAATATTAACTGCTATTAAAATGAGCCTTTAAATAAACAATACAATACTGTGAAATTTCTCACTGTTGCTGTGATGTGAATTTTGCTGTCTTTCCTCTTCCAAGCTATAAACTTTTTCAATATAATCATGCTATTAAAAAATGCTAATAAAAATTAGCATTTTAAAATTACATCAAAGTGTTCTATAGGGAAGAATGTCTCTTGCTTCATACATCTGTAAAAATTTTAACTACCAGAAATATTTCTGAGTAAAGTAGGACGCTAGGAAATATTTTTGATGGCTGAATCTGCTTCATTCTAAGGGATTTTCTCTCATCTAAAGAACAACTGTATCTAATATTCTGTGGATAACAGTTTAGAAATACATACAATGACCATCCCCAAAGCCAGGACAAAACCCCATGAACCCCCCACATTTCTGAAATGGCATTACCATCACCACAGTCCTGTCTGCATGTGTGTAGGCATTAGTGAGAAAGTAGGGGTTGGATAGAACATCATTCTCAGCTCAGACCTCTTGCCAGGATCCAGAATATCCAGTTGTCCTAGTAATTTCTTCTTGCATATTCATGCGCATCACACGAACAACTCTCCCCACCTCTACTCCATCCTTCCAGGCGTGGTGGTGCATGTCTGTAATCCCAGCGTCTGGGAAGCTGAGGCAAGAGGATCACTCTGAGTTGGAAGCTAGCCTTGGGAACAGAGAGGCCAGCCCAAGCTTCATAGTGAGACCCTGTTTCAAAGAAATCTAAAAAAGGAAAAATATGGGTATGACTTTGAAGAATTTTTAGTACAAACAATTACATAAGTAAACATTTAAATTGAGAGGTACAGTGTATCATCGTGGATAGACTAGGATTACAGATGTGTGCTATCATACTTAGCCAAATTTTTATTATTTTTATTATAATTTTTTCCCAATATTAAATTAAAACAGGGAATTATCTGTATAATCATTACCGAGTCAACAACAAACATCCTATTGCATTAGTTTTACCTACTTTTTTTCTGCTAAATAATATGAAACTGCTTTGCAGACGAATGGCCTAAATAGTTGAGTGCACATTTCCTAAACAAACACACATTAATATAATCAAGAAGCCATTGTGCTGCTAAAGAAAATGTAGCAATTCTTTAAAAGTATCTAATACATTCAGTCCTTGTTCTCCCTCCTCCTCCTCTCCTGTTCTCTCTCTCTCTCTCTCTCTCTCTCTCTCAACAGGATTTTACTCAATGATCCTTGCTGGTCTGGACCCCTCTGTGTAGACAAAGCTAGTTTCAAACTTGTGATGATCCTCCTGCCTCTGCCTCCAGAGTGCTGGGTTTATACATGTTGGGTCTATCAGTTTTTCTAATTGGGATCCAGTCACCACTGGTTCATTGCATTTGACTGTAATGCCTCTTCAGTCTTTTCTAGCTTAGAACAGTCCCAGACTTTTTGTTTTTTGTTCTGATGACTTTTCTAAAAGTCAAGGTCAGTTCTGTTTCAGAGTTTCCACATGCTGGATGTGGCTCACTTTTCCCTTTTGATATCTGTTTCCTACCCTAAGACTAGGCCTCTAGACCTCCTTGACTTAGGTAATTAGATTTGGGATAAGTATCTTTGATCATCTCTTCTAACTTCTTATCAGGAGGCGGTGGTCAGATGTCCTAATAACTTTGAAAGATGGACAATATCTGTTAGATGACATAAAATAGCTTCTTAGCCAACCACGAAGGGATTCGAACCCTCAATCTTCTGATCCGAAGTCAGACGCCTTATCCATTAGGCCACGTGGTCCCCGTCCACCAAACTTCCCCTTTGGAGATGAAAGCAATTTGTCTCTCCTTTGTGCTTTGTAAATGCTAGTGATGTTATTGTAAACTAATCGGTGAAATACTTTCAATATGTTTCCACCGGACTACCCAGAATAGGAATCTGTTGCTTCAATTATCAATGATAGTTTGCTTTATCGTTCGACGGGAAGCAGGAATAAATGGCCACCCGAGGGAAACGGCTCCGCTTAGAACTAGCTGGAGGGAGGTATTGATCGACACACCCGGGGAGGCATCGCCGCCGGCCGAGCTTCCAAGACAAGAATTCTCTTTGTGCAGTGCACAGATCCGACTCAAACAGAACTAAGACGTAAACTCAAACAGGATAAAAGAAAGTCTAGAGTGTAGACCAGAAATTTCATACCCTGGAAGGTTGATGGAGGAGCGACTTTGACATGTCAGCCCTGGGAAACCTGCACCCGAGGTAGGACTGGAAAAGCCAAGGGGCCACTGGACTTAACACCTCGAGCTCCTGTTCCCACCCAGCAGTCATAAACGCAGGCGCTGACAGCACTGGACCCATCTGCAAGGGCCTGTGAGTGATTCATCGTGAACCTTCCTCCAAGTCCCCCACATCTGTGTGCAAGCCCCAGCCTCCAGCTCCCCAGAGCAACTGTACTGGCAGATAGGGTCTTTAAAGAGGTGTTAATGTAAAATGACGTCTGTGGGTGAGAACTAGCTTCCTAAGAAGAGGAAGTTAGGACACTGGCCCACAGAAGAAAGACCACATGGTTAGAGAGCCAAGAGAGGCCTCAGGAAGAAACTCCTTTATCTGGGGCTTGTGGTCATCAAAACTGTGAGGCAGAAGATCTGTTGTGGTATTTTTAAAAAAGAAAAAGAAAAAAAACCCATTAAAAATTAAAAAAAACTGATCAAACAAAACCAGAAAGAAATGTCTGTCTGTCGCACACTGCTGCTGGCAGGACTCCTGCATCAGTCCCAGCTGACACTACTTAGTTGCCCTTCTCCGTCCTCAAGACTGATCTCCTCCCCTCCTCCCTTCCCCCTCTCCCTTCCCTCTCCCTGTCCCCTCCTTTTCCCTCTGTCGTCGTCATAGTGCCTCCCCCCCTTTTTGTTTCTCTTTCCAGACAGGGTTTCACACGTTCACATTGTAGCCTGGGCTGGCCTGAAACTCACTGTGGACCCCCAGCTGGCCTCAAATTGGAAGCTGCTTTTCTTAGCTGTGTTTTTGACCAGTGACTCTTTGCAAGAGCCTGCTCTCCTGTGCAGATAGGAGACAGAGTCTCAAATCTGGCTTCTCAGGGATAGGATTTGAGGATAATCCTGGGCTGTGGCGTGAGAAAAGATGAATGGGTCAAACTACTTCAACTGTTACCCTAACCTTCCCACCAGAGCTGTGCGGGATCAATGAAAAGCAAGTAGAAGCAGGTAGCGCCCGGAAGCTTGTCCCGAACACGGTCGGCTCAAGTCGTCCCTGTGTTGCTACAGCATCCCTGTGGTGGCCCAGGCTGGCAATTCCAGCAGTCTGGAGCTGCAGGCAGGAGGATCAGGAACTTGAGTTTGACCAAGCCTGGGCTACATGAGACCCCCCCCCATACACACCCTAAAACAAACAAATGAAACAGAGAAAAGAAAGCCAGGAAGTTGTACCCAAACTGGAGCAAAATGTGGGTGTCTGGTCTGCTCCT
Organism: Nannospalax galili; assembly: GCF_000622305.1. Lineage (NCBI taxonomy): Eukaryota > Metazoa > Chordata > Mammalia > Rodentia > Spalacidae > Nannospalax > Nannospalax galili. The sequence continues at coordinate 368,509 of NW_008337055.1, forward strand.
CCGCATCCCACTTTCCCTGCAGCACAGCCACCGGCAGTTTGGCTGAAACACACTTTTTGATTCTGTTTTTGATTCAGCAGCAGGTGTGGTGGAAACTTTGCCTTTTTCAGCTCTCTGATGCAAGATGGGGGTTGGAGGGTGGGGCCTCTGGTTTGTAAACCCCAAATCCGATGAGCTGAGCAGGAGGCTGGCTGCAAATCCCAGGCAAGGCCCTGTCTCAAAAACCCCACAGCTCTTGGGGGCTGTAGTTCAAGTGATCTCTGCTCTCTACAGCTTTCTTAGCTGATCTGTTTTTAGCTGTTCCCTCTCCTCTGAGCAGTCCTTTGCTACTTTTTGAAAAATAAACAAGAAAAATAAAACAACTCCTCCCAAGCCCTTGTAGTAGTAATAGCAACGATGATGATTATAATGGTGATGGTGATGTGGTGATGCTGACGGTGGTGACTATGATGGTAGTGATGTCGGGATGGTGGATGGTGTGATGGTAGTGATGGTGATGGTTGTGATGGTGGCGATGCTGATGGTGGTGGTGGTGATGGCGGTGATGGTGATGGTAGTGATTGTGATGTAGTGATGGTGATCATGATGGGGATGCTGGTGGTGATTGTGATGATGATGATGGTGGTGATAGTGATGGTGATGATGGTGGTGATGGTGGTGATTGTGATGTAGTGATGGTGATAGTGATGGTGATGATGGTGATAATGGTGATGATGGTGGTGATAGTGATGGTAATGATGGTGATGCTGATGGTGGTGGTGATTGTGATGTAGTGATGGTGATAGTGATGATGATGATGGTGATGCTGATGGTGGTGATGGTGGTGGTGGTGGTGGTGGTGATTGCAGTGTAGTGATGGTGATAGTGATGGTGGTGATGGTGATGCTTCTGATGCTGATGGTGGTGGTGGTGGTGATGGTCGTGGTGGTGGTGATTGTGATGGTGGTGATGATGATAATCCTCGCTGCTACTGATCCTAGAGAGAATTTCTGAGAACCACGGGGCTGAAACATGGAAGTTAAGAGATCACCACCATCACCATCACACATTAGCTTTTGGGGGGAATCACTGCTGTTAACGGTGGCCCGTGTGTACCCTATGGGTACTTATGGGCGCGCGGGTTTCGCAGAGCGCCAGCTGCTGGCTGGCGCCTGTCTCTCGCGTGCCGCTGGGGAGGGTCCCGCGCGCTGTGTTGCTGAGGGTCTCGGCGGCTACTGGATGCTGGCTTCCAGGCGTGTTCCGTTCCAAGCCACCTAGCACTCCCTCTAGGTTCGAGATCCTACGGCCGCAGGATCACGTGGGGAGGTGCGGGAACGGCGAAAGCAGGGTCTTCGAGTCGTTGTTTACGAAGGGACAGCCCCCTCCGGAGAGACTGAATCTTAGGCAGTAAGACACAGGATGCAGTACCGCTCCTTTATTCAGTGACTCAGCTCAGCTCCAGGTCTTAGTGATTCAGCTCCGATTAATTAGGGGAAACCAGGATATTTATAGTGTGAAGGCAGTGGCAAAAGCCTTAGTTGATAGGTGCTTTGTAGGATGCCCCATTTACATGTGGTGGTGGGCTTCCACCAGGCTGCCAGACATTGCCTGATTATCACACAGGAAAACCTGGCAGTTCCTATGCCAGAGGCCATGTATCTGTGACGGCTACTTCAAAGATGAGTCAGGAAGAGAGTAGGGAGGCGCCCCGCTGAGAAAGGGGGTCCTTCCATTCGCTCCGAGCCGGCATGCGGCTATCGGGACATGGAAAGACGACAACCCAAAACAGCAGGAGTCCCCAACAGGTACTAGATAGTTGGTAGGTTCTGTCCAGGAGGCGAGGCCTTGGGTTCCAAAGATCCTTCCTTGCGCACAGGCTGAGGCATGGCGGCGCATAGCAGCTTGGGTAGCGAGACACACGCGGGTCCTGGCGAAGCTGGAAGTCTGGTCCAGGAAGGGGATGCTTCTCGGTTCTCTTTCACTGCGAATCTGAGCTCCATATATTCACGGCTTTTCTGAAAACGGGAAAATTTTAGCAAGTGAGACGCTGCAAGTAAAAAGCAAGCGCTTAGGGTTTGGGGTGTTGACGGTGAATGGGGGGGATTCCTTTCCGCATCACCTGAAGCTGTGAACTGTGGGGCGGGTCAACAGGAATGAGACAGTTTAGCTCCGGGAAGGTCATTAAAGATCCTCAATTCGGAGAGAAAGAGCTCTGCGCTCGTGACCTCGTGGCGCAACGGTAGCGCGTCTGACTCCAGATCAGAAGGTTGCGTGTTCAAATCACGTCGGGGTCAGTGAGAGTCGGTAAATGAGGGGTAATTGAATTACCCTCACCCCAGCTGTAACTCAGGGGTCGTCTCTTCCTCTGGCTTGTCAGCGCGGTGTGGTTCAGCTTTTCTCTTGCTTCTGTCTGTTGAAGTGCATCAGGGAGTGCTGGAAAGTTCTGTGTCTTAGAAACTGTACCCCTAGTGCCTAGCACAGAAGGACTCGAACAATTTTGGAGGAACTATGCAAGTAGGAAGATGAACTACACACTGCTCAGTGCTGTTGGAAAGGTAACAGGGGCTGGGGGTGTAGCCCAATGGTGCCATGCTGACCTGGCAGCCCAGAGAACAAGAACTGAGCAGAAAATGTCAGGGGCGACCTTGACAACAGCTACACACTGTTGCTGGATGCCTGAGGAGTTCCCTTAATTTTATAAAATGATTTTATTAGTATATACTAATTAGACACAATAATGATTTCATTATATTTCCATACATGTATATAATGTATTTGGCCATATCCCCCCTCATCATCCTCTCTGTCCCCCTCTCACTCCTGCTGATCCCAACAGCCTTCTTCTACTTTTATGTTTTGTTTTTTTTTTGGTGTATGTGTGTGTGTGTGTGTGTGTGTGTGTGTGTGTGTGTGTGTGTGACTCAAATTTTCATTAAAGTTGCTGTGCTGGATTGCTTTAGTGTCAATTTGACACACCTGCATAGAGGGAGCCTCAACTGAGGAATCGTCTCCACTGGACTGGCCTATGGTCATATCTGTGGGGCATCTTCTTGATTGTTGAGAGATGTGGGAGGGCCCAGCCCCCTGTGGCAGTGCCACCCCTGGGAATGGTGGGCCTGTGTTGTATAAGAAATCGGGTTGAGCAGGGGACAGGGGAGCAAGCCAGTAAGCAGCATTCCTCCATGGTCTGTGCTCCAGGTTCCTGCCTTGACTTCCCTATGATGGACTGTTTGGAAACCAAATAAACCCTTTCCTCCCCAAGTTGGTATTGGTTCAGAGTGTTTTGTCATAGCAAAAGAGAAGGTAATTAAGACAGTTGCTTACAGGAGTGTGAGCGGGGCACCTTTCCGGTGGTGAGACACTGAAAAGGCTCCCATAGCTGCCTTTCACTGCGTGCAGATGCTCGGGGAGATGCAGACTGGGGAGCCCCTCCTACCTCTGTGACAGCGTGTTTACAGGCCCAATCTTGGGCAGGTGGTCACTGGTCACAGTGGCTAAGAGTTAGGTAGTACTCCGAGCTAGGAAGGCCAGGTTCCAAACAGGGAGCTGCTTGATTAAATAGCAAGGGGTGGGTGGGAAGCAGATGGAAGAATCTACATATTGATCTTCAGTCTAGGTAAATAAAGGTTTGTGGACATACGTATAAAATGACAGAAAACCTGGTTTCTCTAAGAAATTGGCAGAGCGATATTTCAGTTGTTACTGTCATATTTTTGCAACATGATGCAGAATAACATCTGAAAAATAAACTTGGAGGCTGGAGAGATGACTCAGCAGTGGGAGAACTTGTTGCACTTACAGAGGACCTGAGTTCAGCTTCCAGCACCCACATGGCAGCTCACAGCCATCTGCAATGTAACTCCAGTTCCAGGAGACCTATCTGGTGCACTTGCATCATGTAGGCAAACACTCATACAGAAAGAATAAAATATTTCTTAAGAGTGCATACTGCTCTTCCACAGTACCAGATATTGTTTCCCAGCACCTAGGTTGGGCAGCTCACAACTGCCTTTAACTACAGCTCCAGGGGATTCAATGCTCTCTTCTGAACTCAGTGGGCACTCCCCACACAAGTAGCATACATACACACAGATACACATAAATAAATCTGAAAAAAAAAATCCTCACAAAACTCGGAGGGCTTAGCGGTTAACAGCCTTTATTCTTACAGAGGACCCAAGTTCAGTTCCCATCACCCACATCAGGTAGTTCACCTACTTTTAACTCCAGTTCCAGGGGGTCTGACGCCTTTGGGCTCCAAGGGTACTGCACTCACATAAGTGCGCGTGCACGCGCGCGCGCGCGCACACACACAAACACACACAAGCATACATGCACTCACATAGAGAGACACATATATACACACACAATTAGAACAATAAAATAAATTTTTAATAAAAAGAAAATAAACATGAGCACTAGGGTTTATCATAACTTGGATGGCCTTTCCCTCCACTCATTTCTGCTTTCTTCCTCTGATGCTGTTAAAAATGGCAGGACAGACTTAGGTGGCTACATTAGAGAAAGAGACTGTGGTATGCAGCTGAGCTCAGCTCCAAATGACTGCAAGGACGGCTGGGATTCATAGAGAGTGGGTGGGCCAGGGCAGGGCTGGAAAAGTGCTCCAAGGAGGGTGAGTAGGTGTCAGGCTTGGCCTGGCTTGGTGCGATTTTTACTAAAGTTGGGCTAGACAGCCCAAGGTTGAGGCCTAAATGCCAGGAGTACTGGGGTAAGCCTCACTAAAGTGTGGTCAGCAAGGAAATCCTGTCAGTGTTGGGGTGCCTGGACCCTCTTCTCATACTAAGTCACTCTGGGGAACCTCACGACCAGGATCAAAATGGCAGGACCCATGGCTATGAAGAGTCTAGACATTTGTGGGGAAGAGAAGCTGAGACAGGGTCTCATGTAGCCCAGGCTAGCCATAAGCTTGTTAGGTAGTTGGGGGTGTGTCGGGAGCTGTAGGCCCCTACCCCAGGAAATAGCAAGACCTGATTCCTGGCAAAGCTGTTTTTCTGACATCAAGGCTGGCCTGGTTTGAGATTAACCAGATGACTATACTTGAAAGCCTCTCACAAACATGTTGTTCTAACCTGGGCACTTAACACTTGAGAGACTCCCTCATTTTCTCATGTAATTGCTAAGAAACTTTGGTATTACTCTGTAATCACACAAGTGTAACCTCTTAATTGATTTATAACTTGCTATATAGAATTGTGGTGTTACTATGGAATTTACTCTGTGATCAATTGGTGTGGTGTTATTGTGATAATCATTCTGTTAATTGAATTGCTCTACTTCAATGGATTTGTCCCTGCCAACTTCCCCCTCTTCTCACTATAAAAACTTTGTGTAGATGTTCATTAAATGAGACTTGATCAGAAAGCCTGTCTTCTCTCCATTCTTCACATCTCTTGTCCCTTTCCGTCCCCTCTCCTCCCTCCAGATACCCACGCTGACTGTCTCACGGGTCGGGACAGGGGTGAGCTTCTGATTGTCTGCCTCTACTTTCTAAATGCTTAGGTAACAGGAATATACTACCAGGCCCATCCTAAGATTCTCGCTTTGAAAAGCTATAGAGTCCCTTACAAACTAAGAAATAACATTTTGAATTATTCTTTTTTTTTTTTTTTTTTTCTGGAGACAGGGTCTCCCTGTAGCCCAAGCTAGCCTGGAACTTGCTATGTAGACCAAGCTGGCCTTGAACTCACAAAGATACACCTGCCTCTGCCTTCCAAGTGCTGGGATTAAAGGCGCGCACCACCACGCCCGGCTATTTTATTTTTTTAAAATATTTTATTTATTTTTATTTTACATGTATGAGTGTTTTGCCGGGATCAGGGCTCTTTGGGTGCTGAACTGAACCTGGTCCTCTGCAGAAACAGCACATGCTCTTAACCCCCGAGCCATCTCTCCAGCCCGTCTCTCATTTTTATTCTAATCACACGTGATTCGCCACTGTTAGATTTGCTGTGCATATACTCCTGCACCCTATCAAGTTGTTTTTGAGCTCAGCTCTGCATTTGTATCTCATTCCCCACCCTGACTCCAGTGTGACTTCTACTGAGAATGTTTGACAGGGATACAGTATAACCACATTACTGACTCCAATATTCGACAAGGAAATGCTCTGTTCTGTCTAATGTAGATGCCAATATATCGTTTCCGTGGTGTCACAATCCAAAGCCTCTTATCACAAAGGAATCAGACCAGAAAATAGGCTTTTGTTTGAAATAGGAGACATGTTAAGACATGAGTCCTTTTGGAGTGGAGGTATACTTTTCTTGTACCAGATGAAAAACAATTTAAGGGAGGAAGGGTTCATTCTGGCTCAGAGTTCCTGGGATCAGTCTATCACGGTGGGGAAGGTGTGGTGGTCGGAGCATGAGGCGGCTGGTCAGTGTGTCCAGTAACTGAGCTTTCTATCCAAGAGTCAAGTGAAGGCGCTTGGGGGAGAAATTCTTTAGCTCAGGGAAGTGGTCAGTTGACCACATGGTCTCAACATCCTGAATCCTTAGGAGAGATTCTCTACCTAGGTAACTCCCTCCTCAGTTTCTGACACAGAAAAGCTTTGAGGTAATTTTTGTTGTTTAAAAACACTGCGTTTTGGTGCTGGAGAGATGGTTCAGTGCTTAAGACCATTTGCTGTTCTTGCAGGAGATTGAGGTTCAGTTCCCAGCACCTGCATGGTGGCTCATGACCACCTGTAACTCCAGTTCCAGAGGATCTGACACCCTCTTTTGGCCACCATAGACACTTCATGCATGCGATGCACATGCATACAGATAAAACATTCATAAGAAATAAAAGTAAATCTTAAAAACAATAAAAACAATTCTGCCATTGTTAAGATGGAAATACAGAAAAAAAATTAATAAAAAGACACTAAGTGTTTTGGGAGGTGGAGGCAAAAGGATCAAGAGTTCGAGGTCAACCAGGCATGCTGATGCAGGCTTTAGTCCCCCTTTGGGCCTGAAACTTGTTATGTAGACCAGGCCCTCAAACTCACAGAAATCCACCTGCCTCTGCCTCCCAAGTGCTGAGACTGCAGGTGTGAACCACCACACCCAGCTTTTTTAAATGTTTTAGATTTCTCTTTTTCTTTTTAAAATTTTATTTTAAGTGGTTTTAATGTACAACATTTTATTTTCCCTTTGTGGCTCTTTACTGTGCCTTTCTTAATGAGTACTTAGGAACAAATTGTGTAACTTGATCAAGTTTTGAGATATTTCACATCCTTCCCAGCTCTGTATTTTTCTGCATCTAGGACTTAGAGATAGCTGGTTTACAGCTCAGTTCTTTTCAGACCAGGAAGAATCTCTTAACTGGCTGCTGCAGCGTCGCGCCTTTTCTGTCTTCCAAAGCATCTAATCACAGCTGCCAAATCGGTCCTTTTCATGATGTGCACTGCAGAGTGCTCTAAGTGAAAGACAGGCCAGAGGACCAGCCTGCCGGCTTGCATCCTATTTTATCCAGGCATTCTGAGTCCATTTCCTTCCTGAAACCGAAGCCCCAAGCTTCTTTTCGTAGAGATAATCTATTTGTTTTGGAGAGCTAATCTATTTTCATAATCTTAAAAAAAAAATTAGTCCTTTTTCCTCCAAACCCACTGAAAAGGCCTCAAAAATTGGGATTGTTGGGGTCCTAACCTACTTTTTACTTCCAGGTAATTTTGGCTTCTGGTTCCAAAGTGCCTCCGTGACCCAGAACTGGGAGGCCATCCTCTCCAGGGCCAGAAACAGGGGTGTAAGCGCGCTGTAGGGGTCCCGAGAGCCGCCGCTCTCAGAACTCTTCAGCGACAGTCCTTGCCTTCTCAAACATGGCTCACAAGGGAGTAACAGCCAGGCCTGTCCCAAGACATGGCGATTTGGTGCTTCGCCTCGGAAGACACCTGCGACTTGCTACAGTACTCAGACGAATTTGCTTCTTGAATAAGAGATTTCCAGAACTTGATTTTATCAGGCATTTAAGTAGGAGACGTATAGAGAAAAAGAACTGTATTATGTGGGAAGTTTATAGGCGTTGTGCACCGTGAGAATTATATGGAAGCAAAAATGCCATTTTTTCCTCTTATATGGCTATGTATCCAACTTCCGTTTAGTTCACAGGCATTCTCAGAGATAGAAATTTCACTTTAGATTTTTTTTTTGTTGTAAAGTTCTAGATGGAAATATTTCTAACTTTGTACTACAAAGGGACTACAGAAAAAATTGCTATATATAGAAGCACAACACAGCTGTTTTCACAGCTGAGCATTGGTGGTTCAGTGGTAGAATTCTCGCCTGCCACGCGGGAGGCCCGGGTTCGATTCCCGGCCAATGCACAACAGTTTTTCCTCCGCGCACAGGAAAATTTATAGTTACTGTGACTCCCCCGAAGTCTGCGGATTTCGGGACGTCCAAAGGTTTATAGTTACTGTGACTCCCCCGAAGTCTGCGGATTTCGGGACATCCAAAGGTTTTTTCCATTTGCCATGCGCAGCGCTAGGTTTTCCAGCATGAGGCAGTTCCGGCTCTCCAGTGGCCTCTGCCCTCAGCTGACCGGTTTTCCGGGAAGAGTTCGGAAGCTCTGCGGTTTTAGGGGGAGAGCAGTGGTGTGGAGGCGTCGAGTGGATCCAGGCAGAGTGTCGGGGAAAGACGGGAAAATCGAAAGCGAGAACAGAGCAGACCTAAGCAGGCAAACGCCAAACGTCTTTGAATACATACTTGAAGCCACCGCGCCACACGCCAGCAGAGTGGCGCAGCCGAGGCGTGCTGGGCCCATAACTCAGCAGAGGTCGATGGATCGTAAACCATCCTCTGCTAGGCGGTGGGAGCTTTTGGATGCGAGTCCAGATCTTAGAGCAACACGCAGTTAGGGGGGATCACAGCCTCCAGCACAAGTTTTGGTCCCGGACCTGGTGGTGGAGAGACTCTCAAAGGTAATCACAAAGGAAGGCCAGCTTCCGGTCGTGCGCTCCCTGGGGTCCACTCCCGGGTCTCAGCCCCAGAGCTACACGGCTGAGGTCTCGGTCCGGGCGGCGTTGCACCGAAGGTACTACTTCTCATGGGAATAAATCCCGGTGGCTCAGGCAGTTTCGTAGTCGTGGCCGAGTGGTTAAGGCGATGGACTTGAAATCCATTGGGGTCTCCCCGCGCAGGTTCGAATCCTGCCGACTACGCAGTTGTGTTTTCTTGGCCAGGGTCCCTTCCTGCCGTCCACGCCCAGTAAACAAGGTTATCTTTTATAAAAGTTCCTTTTCTTCTGAATTGAAGAGGATGCCAGCGGAGTCCACGGAACGCTGGTGCCTGACCTGGACTTCCGTCTCTTCACTGGGTTCCCACGCCTCGCCGGCCTTTCACACCCGCACGCGCGCCGCAGCTTCTGCCCTTCTGGGAGCCTGACCTTGTGAAATCTACGCTTCTAGCGGACACGCCAGGCTGCCCTGCCTTCCTTATCGCTGCGGAGGACAGAACTGCATCGTGGACATGCCAGACAGAACTGGTTCTGGGTACAGCTATTTTAAAAGAAATCTGTTGCTGTCCAAACCCCTTACGCGTCCTAACGCATACGCTTACTGTTGGCGTAACGTAAGACAGAGCAAAGGGAACACGGTAACATTTCTTATTGGTATTCCAAGAACAAACAATTCATTGTGAAATCCGGATAAGGACAAAAGAAGGAAACAAGAGATTTACGGAAGCAAAAAGGTCATTTTTTTCCTCCGAAGTTCCTGGCATCTTTCATTTTTTTCTGGCATTTCCCATAGCTTAGATTTCCAGGTTCTGGATCTTTCGCCTGTAGACTCTCGGGGTAGCAAATCATCAAGGCCCAGGTTTAGGAGTCAGCAGACGCTCGGATCTCATTTTGCAGGGCATAGTTGTACTCCGGCACCCGCCCGGCCATAGAATAACTTTGTTGTCAACCCAGATTCCAAAACGAGGCATACTCGCTTCTCTTTGTCAAAAGTCTGCAGAAAAGCTTACCGTCGTCGGCCCCATGGTGTAATGGTTAGCACTCTGGACTTTGAATCCAGCGATCCGAGTTCAAATCTCGGTGGGACCTTCTGAGGTTTTGTAGTTTCTTTACACCTACCGGCCTTCTTCAGGCCTCCCTTTCAGACTCATTTCTGGTTACGGAAATGACTGGTGTGGTCAGGGTGCTGAGTATTCACGGTTCAAGGTTTCCTCCCAGTCAGCTTAGCTTCATTGGAACCTCTTCAAAATGTGTTTTCCAGTGAAATCACAGTAATGGCATTAGGAAGGTCTTCACACATGTAAGGATTATTTGTTCATCTTGTTTAATGGCTATCATGCTAGTCTCTGAATTCAGGAACTGAGTCAACCTGTCTTTGGGAAGTCAGAAATCAGAAACACGTGCCGCCTGCTTCCACAACCTCCTGTGATTCCCCTGAAGCATTTGCCATACCTAGTTGGTTCAAAGTGCTCCATCTCCAAAATTTCAGTTTCTGTCTTTCCTGGAGGCTATTTTAATTAAATCTGTTATTTGGGTATAGACTCTCCTGACCCAGAGAGGTTTGGGCTGCAAGTGATACAGTTGTGTGGAACTTAGGGTTTCTACTGTTTGAGACCCTGTTACCTGAGCTCATGGGTGGACATTATTAAAAGCGCGTGGCAGCCTTTGAGTAATTACCAGCTTCAGGGGACACATTATTTAATGGTTAGCACTTCAAGTCGCAGTGGGTCTATGTCAGGTTTGGTGACCTTAGTCTTAGTTTTACAAACTAGGAGTTTGTCTGGCATGCATGGACACACCCTCAGACTCAGGCTTCCTCATCCCGTGAACAAATCTTAGCTCCTTGCTCTTTCCTCTAGGTAAGGAAAGCTGTCCTGCCCCCACCATCTCCCTTTTCTTATTTATTTTGTGTTTCATTATGTTATGATAAACGCACACATGATTTCTTAGAATATAATACTGGGTACAGGTGACAAAGAGAAACACGTTCCTTGGTGCAGAGCTCGATGGTAGTCGTGGGTGTCGTCAGGACCTGACACAGCAAGGCGTTGTGGTCGACAGGCACCTCACCATCGCCTGTGCAGCACACTGACTTTTTTGATTTCGATGAAATGAAGTATAAAAGACAAAACAGCAAAGAACATTTCCTAACCTTGACCCATCACAGATTGTAAAACAGTCACCATGAGTCTCCTGACGACTAAGAGACCAACTGTTGGCAGCTTTGACTTCGTTCTGTTCTTACTTTCCACATAAATATACTCAGATACCCAAACACTAACTTTTGGTTTTGTTTTTCACATGGTATTAGTAACAGAAATTTAGAGATGAGGTGTGTGAATACATTATCTGATAGTGTTCAATCCAGAATTAAACCTCTTTCTTTGACCTTCCCCCAAACCACTCAGTCCAGGCACAAAAGCCCTTTCCCCCTGAGCCTTCCAAGCCTTCTCAGGACATGTTTTCTTTCCAGGTGTGACAGAAGGAAAGTAGGTCTGTCCTGCTGAGAGTGTGGACCTGCTGGTCTTTGGTTGGAAGCTGTAGAAACAGGTAACCTATTGAATAGCAATGCCAAATGATCAGTTTTGCCACATTTACTTGTGTAAACAAACCCTAACCCCCCCTTCCCCCCCAGCCCTGCAATTCTGCACCTCAAAGTCCACATTCTGTGGTCTACCATTAGAATCAATCACAATTTGTGCTGAATGCAAATTGCAACTCTTCATCTATAGCCCGCCTGAATTCCTCAGAGTTGAGGATTCTTATTATTATGCCTGTCTTTGTGAGACAGGGTCTCTGTGTAGCCCCAGCTGGCCTGGAACTCACAGAGATCCACCTGCTTCTGCCTCCTGAGTGCTGGAGTTAAAGGTGTTCACTATCACACCCGGCTGAGGTGAGGATTATGTCTGAGAGGCATTAATTAATGTCATACAGCAGGCATTTATTTGAGGTGTCCACTTAGTAGCAACCAGGAATGGATGATGATGAAAATAATAATATAATAATAATAATAATAAACAAAAGTATTAACGAAAATGGCCATGAAGACAAGAGAAAACCCCGCTCTTTAGGGAGGGTCTTTTTGAGACAGGGTCTCCCTGTAGCCCCAGCTGTCCTGGAACTCACTATGTAGACCAGGCTGGCCTTGAACTCACAGAGATCCGCCTGCCTCTGTCTTCCAAGTGCTGGGATTAAAGGCGTGCGCCACCACGCCCAGCTCTAACTGCTTTTAAAATGAGTGCAAATGCCATTCCTATCAGCCTCGTGCTTTGCTCCTTTTTCTGATTCGATTCTCCCCTGTGGTCTTAAGTTTTTCTTCCCTGGTCCCCTCCCCTCCCTCTCCTTGGCGAACTTCTATTTATTTTCTATTTTTAGTTTTCGTCTTTTTGCAGACAGGATCTCCATCTCCCAGAGATCCGCCTGCCTCTGCCAAGGGAGTGCTGGGATTAAAGGCGTGTGCCACCCCACCCAGTTCTTTCTCTCTTTTTTAAAAATTTTAAATCAAACTAAGGGGGCCATTTGCAGAGAGCATTGACAGTGTGAAACTGTGAGATGAAAATGACATTAAGAAACAAACAACAACAACGAAATCGAGGGAGACGCAACAGATGACCCGTCTCAATTCTCCTGTAGGGATGACTCGGCAAACTCCCTTTTAAGAGTGACGAGGTGGCCGAGTGGTTAAGGCGATGGACTGCTAATCCATTGTGCTCTGCACGCGTGGGTTCGAATCCCATCCTCGTCGACCCACTCTTTTTGCGTTTTGTCTCCCACCGCAGGTCCTTCACCGTCGCTCCTCCCCCTCACTGGCTACCAGCATTATCTGATAGATCCTAGCCTTTTAGGAACACAGCACCCCTTCCCTCCTCCCCTCTCACTTCCCGAATGAGGTTCCTTCTAAGTAAAGCTTATGCTCTCCTCTGTCAAAATACCTTTACAAGATTCAGATCAAAGACCCCCCCCATGGCGCCCCCCCCCCCATGAATTTCCTGGAAGAAAAGGCATCACTGTCTTAACTGAAGATCTCAATCATTTCCAGTCTCTTCTCTCTTGGTCCACTCACATCTCAATTGTAGATCACAGACCCATAAAAGCCAGCTGCTCACCTGCTTTCACTGTACAGCAAAATATAGGAAGAGATGGTGTCCCCAGTAGAGCCACAAACTGTCTCTTTTATAGATAAGAAACCTGAGGTTTAGACCAGGTGCTTAAATCGGTAAAGTCTTTCCAAGACGTTCCAGCGCTGCAACTGGGCTTTTGAGGTTCTCTGGAAACCTGAGGCACTTCTGACTTTTGAGTTTTGTTTTGTGTATATGTGGCTGCAAGATGGTTTACAAACTTGGCCCCACTTGATGTGGTGAAGGTGACAGTTCAGACTGGAAGGCACCATGGATCCTTCAAAACATGATGACATGGTCTGTCCCAGAGCCTTCTGATATCAGGAACACGTGAACTGGCCATGTAACTAAAACCTAAAGAGAGACTGCGATAGAGTTGGAGATGAGGAGAGAGAGGGAGCGAGGGAGAGAGGGAGGGAGGGAGAGAGACAGTTCTTAGAACATTTCTGAGCAAACCTGGGGAAGGAGGATATTTCAACTTGCTAAGTAAAGAAAGGATGGAAGAGTAGGAGAGATGGGGTGGGTAAGCCCGAGACCCCAGGCCGTGGGCCACCCATCCCGCTCTCCCTCTGGAAGGCTCTTTGTGCTCTTGGGATTGTACCTACTTTCAGTTTTAATGACCCTTGCTTGCTCCAACTCTGTGTCACGATTCTTCCCAATGCAAGAACAGAAGGAAATCTGGTAACAGCAGCAGCCGTCAGCCGTTTCAGCTGTGGATCTGTCCTAGTTTGTTTCTCCATTGCTGAGACAAAACACACTGACCACTACCAACTTGAGGAGGAAAGGATTTATTCAACTTTCATCTCCTGAGTCACAGTTCATCAGGGAGCCCAAGGCAGGAACTCACGGCAGGAACCTGGAGGCAGGAGCTGGAGCACAGGCCATGGAGGAACGCTGCTCACTGGCTTTCTCCCCTGGCCCAAGCTCAACCTGTTTTTCTTACACAACACAGGCCCACCTGCCCAGTGGGCTGGGGCAGCCCTCATCACTCAACAATCAAGAAGACGCCCCACAGACATGGCCACAGGCCAGTCCAATGGAGGCGATTCACTAGTTGAGGCTCCCTCTACCCAGGTGTGTCAACTTGACACTAAACCTATCCAGCACAGGACTGAACAGCAGATGCTTCCTGCCAGGCTTGGGTCAGGTACTGAAGATCCATCACTGAGATAGAAGAGGAACATAACACACCTGTTACTATCAGACGCTACCCTGCTGAATGCTTAGCAGATACAGCAAATCATGCCTGGACAACTCTTTTCTCTGTTTCTTTTTAGTGCTGGGGATCAAACTCAGGCCTTCATCTATCAGCAGACAAATGCTCTACCACTATGAAAGATGTCCAATTCCTTAATCGCTTATTAAGAGGATTTTATTATTTTAAATTATGTGCATGTGTGTGCACCTCTGTGTGGGTATGTGCATATCAGTGCAGGTGCCCTTGGAGGACACAGGTGTTAAATCCCCCAGAGCTGGAGCTACAGGCAGTTGTGAGCTGCCCAACCTGTGTTCTAGGAACTGAATTTGGGTTCTCTTCAATGCAAAGAGACAATGCACTCCTAACTGACAAGTCATCTTTCCAGCCTCCTAAATAATTTCTAATAAAGGAAGTTATTTGTGAAATAGAATTTGGTATGCTAAAAAGTGAACCTCACACTTGGAGAAAATGTAAATTAGAATTACTGGGCGGGGAGACTGTGGTGGTTTTAATGAAAATGTCCCCCATAGGCTCCAAGTGTTTGGACATTTTGTCCCCACATGGTGGCGCTGTTTTGGGACGTTTTAGAAGGTGTGGCTATCCTGGAGGAAGCACGTGGGCTTAGAGAGTTCTTAAGCCTTGCCAGCTCACCAGTCCCTCTCTTGCTTCCTGTGCCTGCGTCATGATGTGAGAGCTTAGCTTCTGCTGCTCCTGCTCCAGCCACCTCCAGCCACCATGCCTCCCTGCCATGATGGACTGTAATTCTCCTGGAACTGTAAGCTCAAATAAACTCTTCTATAAATTGCTTGGGTTGGTGTTTCTATCACAGCAACAGAAAAGTGACTAATACAGTGACTGATAATTTATATCAGAAACTTTGAAACCTGCTTGATGACTAATGTCTGTAATCCCAGTATTTGGGATCCTGAGGCAAGAGAATCACCTTCAGTTCCAATCCAGCCTGAATGTACTCTGTAACTCATAGATTCCAATTCTGGTTTCATTGTATGATTTTATTTCAAAGGTCTCATTCTGTTGCCCAGGCTGGGCTTGAACTCTTCTCTCAAGCCAAGTTCCTGGCTTGGCCTCAGCAGTAACTGGGCTGTGTGTTGCTGTGCCCAGCTAATTCTGTGTGTTTTTTCCAAAGTAGGAAGGAAATGCTACCCAAAATAAAACTGATAGTACAGATCAGAAAGACGCTGTCAAGACTGACAACATCTAATGAACGAGAGAGTGCTTGAAGGCCTGACTCTGTGACTTCTAGAAAGAAACAGGGCATGCAAGAGATTTGGCTGCTGGAAGGGACATGTAAGATAGCACTGCTTATATATGACTACGGTAAATGGAAACACGTACCAGGAGAATGGCCAGGACACCCTGTGTTATTCTTAAAGGACCATCAGACCATTACAGTTTATAATATACAGAAAAGTGCAAAGTGAACATTGTGTAAAAATGTACAAAGCATGCTGGGTGTGGTGGTGCACCCCTTTAGTTCCAGCACTCAGGAGGCAGAGGCAGGGGGATCTCTGTGAGTTCCAGGCTAGCTTAGGCTACATAGCAAGTTCCAGGCCAGTCAGTGATACAGGGTGTGATCCTGTCTCAAAAAACAAAACAAGGGTGTGGTGGAATATGCCTTTAATCCCAGCACTTGGGAGGCAGAGGCAGGAGCATCTCTGTGAGTCTGAGGACAGCCTGTTCTACATAGAGAGTTCCAGGCCAACTGGAGCTACAGAGAGACCCTCTCTCAAAAAGACAAACAAAAACAAAACAAAACAAAACAAAACAACACACACACACAAACAAACAAACAGAAACCAAAAACAACCTGCAAGCAGGCACATGCCTTTAATGCCAGCCCTTGGGAAGCAGAGGCAGGCAAATCTGTCCATCATCAAGGCTGGCGAAGTCTTTGTAGCAAGTTCCAGGCCAGCTGGGGCATAGGGAGACACTGTCTCAAAAAACCAAACCAACCAAACAACCCCCTCCAACAGCCTCCCAAAAGCATAGTACACACACACACACACACACACACACACACACACACACACACAACACACACACACACATGCACACACACACGTGCTTACACAATAAGTGAATAAATGTAATAAAATTAAATTTTAAAAATAGAAATGTTGCTGGGTATGGTGGTGCATGACTTTAGTCCCAGCTCTACCAACATCAGAAAAGATGAATAAAGCTAGTAAATAAAAACTGAACACTTTTTCCACTCACCTTTAAAGAGCACTTAATCATTTGGTCCTGAATGTTCCCTAAATAAATGAAAATACGACAATCTTAATAAAAAACAGTAAGTTGGAAAAAAATTGCTGCAACTGTGTCATGTAAAGATTGTGTTCACATGTTTAACCCACCTCCTCTTGACCTGGTTTAGTGTTGCCTAAAAGCAAAGTGCTACAAGTTAGCGGACTCTGATTTTGTGATCATTTAGTAATTCAACCTTTAAGAGTACTTGCTTAGCATGGGAGGAGCTGAGTCCTGGGTTTGATCCCCAGTATTGCCAAGGGGAAAAAAAAAAGCTCAAAACGGTACAACGGTTGGTAGTGAATTTGGTGGCCCTTTGATGCCCTCAGGCAGCTGGGTTGAAGCCTGCGTCAGCTGTGGGGCAGTGAGGCTGTCTCCGTGGAGGCTCCAAGGGCCTGGTTGTGGCTGTCTTGGTTACCGTCCAAAATTTGGAAGTTGTGGATAAACCTCATCACATGCAGATTTCCTTGGGAACAGAAGTTTCCAGTTCATTTGGGCAAAGAACAGCAAGGCACCCAGGAGCTTACAGGATCTTTGGGTGCTGGAGATGGAAGCCAGGGCCTCTTTAAACTAAGTGCCCCACCACCGAGCCACACCACAGCCCTGTCCTGCTCTTTCTGAGCATTGGACTGAATGCTAAGTTTCTCCTTTTTTAGCATTACTTTTTTTTTTTTTTTGGTTTTTTTGAAAAAAGGCCTCCCTTTAGCCCCGGCTGTCCTGGCACTCCCCATGTAGACCAGGCTGGCCTTGAACTTACAAAGATCCGCCTGCCTCTGCCTCCCAAGTGCTGGGATTAAAGGCGGGAGCCACAACGCCCGGCTTTTCTTATTTTTAAAATTTAGATTGTTGGTTTTCTCTGACCAAAGGCCAACAGAAACACGCCCTCAGTTGAGCAAAGCTGGATTTATAGGAGATGGAGGGGCGGGGAGGGGACACAGAACATGGAACATTTGGCCACTTTTTGCTATTTGTTAGTGTCCGTGTCTCACATCTGTACTATCACATGACTATGGCATGTCTCCCTCCCTCCGTCCCTCCGTCCCTCTCTCCGTCCCTCCGTCCCTCCGTCCCTCCCTCCGTCCCTCCGTCCCTCCCTCCGTCCCTCCGTCCCTCCCTCCTCCTTCAGGTCTTTTCCCCATCCATTCTAAAAGAGCATCGGAACATGATTTTCTGAGTTCCAGCCCGGAAGCAGTATGGCTCACATTTCTCAGAGTGTGGATATTTTATGTTCTGGATTTGGCAACTATTTCTAGGCCCTAGTGACTCTTTAAGACTCAGGATGTCCACGGCTGCCCTGAGTTTTCCGTTGTCCTCCGTGGCTTTTCCTGGTTGGGGCAGACTTTCCCCTTTTCTATACTTTTCAGTCTATGCAAGAAAAGAAAGGAAAACGGGGAAAGACTCCGAGTCCGGCTGTTTTTATCTTCGTGGACCAGAATTTCCATTTCTGACAGCTGTGGTGTTACAGGCCTGGAATTCCATCACTGGGGGTGGGGGTGAGGGATGGTTCTTCTAAGCCTTCGAGGATGGTCTCTTTCTTTCCTTTCAATAACAGGAGTAAGGAAAAATAACTTTTGAAAAATACAAAAGGTCAGATTTATTTTTCTTTTAAGTAGACTTGGCAAACGAAATTTTATGTAGGGCTGGGTTAGAAAAGGGACAATTAACCACGAAGGGATTCGAACCCTCAATCTTCTGATCCGAAGTCAGACGCCTTATCCGTTAGGCCACGTGGTCACACGCCCCTACTTTTACTCTGGAACTTTAAAACTAAAACAAACTTTCTGTTTGGCGTATGCTCTTGCTGTAAACCCTTCACAGAAGGCGGTGACGTCTGCGCCCTCACGTTACCGGGATTATTTGAGGCCAGGGGACTGGATTTAGGAAAGGCTGGCCTTGTGGTATTTCGGGATTGCAACACACGGCTGATTCGTGCAGAGAAAAGGGTTTGTGTTTCCGCAGTCGCTTCCCTGTCCTGCTGACGCCCCCGGTGCGTCTGCCCGGACCAAGAAACTGCACCGGCCGTTCCCCCTGCCATGCCTGCGGATGCTGAGGGGACGAGGCATGGCAATGCCCTCCCCGAACCCCGTTCTTTAGGTATTTTCTCTGATTTTTATTACGTGGTAGACATCGCAACGAAGCCCCAGTAATGTCTGTACTTCAAAAAGAATATTTTCCTTGGGCTTCCTGTGCGTGTAAAGCCCAGGGCCGATACTATTTTTAGATTAGTTTTCGTATGCTAAGAACCAAAGAACCCCCCAATAGAGATAGCAAACATTTTTAACTAATATCATTTTTTATATTTAATTAATTAATTTATTTATTTTGGAGGCAGGGACTCCCTGTAGTCCCAGCTGGCCTAGAACTCACCATGTAGACCTGGCAAGACTTGAACTCACAGAGATTCACCTGCCTCTGCCTCCCAAGTGCTGGGATTAAAGCCATGTGGCGCCATGACGCTTGGCTAATTTATGAGTTTTTTATAAAATGGAGCGTGCCTTTAATTTCAGCCCTCAAGAGGCAAAGGCAGGCAAATCTCTGTGAATTCTGTGAATGGAAATTCCCAGAAAAATCTTCAAATTTCAAGCTGGACTTTCTTCTCCAAAGGCTGATCAAGTGATTAGAACTTGAGTGATTGTGAAGTTTTTAATGCTGCAGGTCCAGACCCTAATTATCATTTTCCTTGGACCATCTCTAGCCCCCTAAATATCCACTCCTTGCCCACCGTTGTTTCTGATGTAACATCCTGTGACTGACTAACAGATTAAACCTTTTGGAATGTATTGACTTAGCAGGCCAACAGCTTCCACCAACCAAAAGACTGAGCGTGACCAGCACCGGAGCCTGTAGCTGAGATGTCTCTTCTGCTGTGTCTGCCAATGTATTTGCTAAGCGTCTTCATTTATGACTTTTGTTCTGTTACTATAAAAACTACATGGAACTGCTTTCATTCTGGAATATGGAATCTGGGGAAGCCTGAATCTGTGTCCCCAGGCTCCAGAATAAATTATCTGTTATCCCCTTTGAGGTGAGAGTTACTCTTTTGTGTCAACAGTCCCAGGCCAGCCTGGTCTCCATAGCCAGTTCCAGGTCAGACAGACTCTGCTACAAAAACAAATACAAATGAAAACCAACAGAACAAAGCTGAAAGCAACAAAACAATTCCAGGGGCCACAGCACATGGTAATTAAAAGTACCAGACAGGTGGGATGAACCTTGTGGGATGCTTAACAGCCATACTTTGAGGCCTATACTAATCTGGTCAGAGGGACTTAAAGGATAGTTTTTTGCTCCTTGCCCTCCAAGGTCAATTAAGTTCCAGGGGACTATGGAGCATCTCTCAAAATGTCCTGCAACTGGTGAGTCACCCATCCTCTTGTTCAGGGAGGCCATGGAGACCCCAGCAGATGGACTTGATCCAGTGTTCAGTCTACAAATGGAGGGTCAACTCAGAGGAAACATCTCATTCATGCTCCCAAGTGAAGCCAGCCACAGTCAAGCAAGACCTTTGACTTGTCTTCACATAGATGGAACTGGTAAAAGAAAGGAGCCAGGAGCTCCTCCCAAGCCCATGTGACCCCTGAGGAACAGATTCTCAAACGACCTTAAGTGTAAAAATAAATTGATTTATTTGGGCCAACTGTA